>NC_079296.1:34694786-34997816 GCF_023638135.1 Falco biarmicus
TTCCAGTACATTCTTGCAATAAAATAGAGAGGCTTAAAAACTAACTGGTATTTTGTTCACATGAATATGCCTATAGAAAAAAATACCACTCCATTACAGGAAATTAAGAACTGACCTCAGGGATTAGGCATGAACTACACTAAATGTGAAGTGTTAACTTTGTTCCAACTCTTCTTGTTTAGCTTTGGAAACAAACTAAATTTTGAAACCTTGCTTTAACCCCAGAAGTATTTCTACTCAGTGGTCCAAAACACAGAGTAAAATCTGACTAGTACAACCAGTTCTACCATTTTTCTTCTTTGGTGTGTGGTTCTCTACAGTCTTTACTTGCCATGCACATTTCTCTTTAGGCATCTTCGAAAGCTGTTTGAGTTTAGCTTCCAGTCTGGGCACCACAGAGACAGCCACAGAGACAGTCTGCACGTATGGAGACTGGAAGGGGCTGCTTTCCTACAGGATCAGTCAGGCTGGACAACCCATTTACTGCTGCATCAGCTGCAGTATTGAGATCTGGCAGCAGTTTGGAGAAAACTTGGAGAATAAATCACTTCCTCTAAACACACGCATTTAGCAAAAGGAGATATGAAGAAAAAAATCTTCTTAGGCTGATAGTTTTGCTCTCCTATCTCTATGCTAAAGGTACAAAGACTATTAGGTTGTGTCACTCCTAGCTTTGCTGCTGTTCACCCTAATGCCAGTACTTAGAATTTCTTTCTTTACATTCACTCACATAGATACAGAACTCCCTTGCCTTAATTTTAAACTATCATCTTCACCATTCCTGGTTATGGGCAAATCCCTGGGATTTGGGGGATTAAACACGTTAGATTTGAGAGAGTGCAAGAAGGAGGGAACCTCTGCAGAGACCACCACTGATTTGCCAGAAATGCAAGTCCCTGGCTGGGATTCACAGGTATCCCACAGGTCCCTGATTGCTCCTGGCCTCTTCACGGGCTCCCACCATGGCTGCCAACCACGGACCTCTTGTACCCAGTACTGAAAAGTACTGATCATGCTCTGCTGTGCTCCACCTCATCTTCTCACATCACTGGCAATTCTGATTAATTACAGCATTCACAGCCCACACTTAGCTACTGACCTCTGCACTTTTAATGCAAATTTAATGCAGAATACTGTTTTAATGGAAGTGTAAATGAAGCCAAACCACTATATTCAAACAGCATTTAACTCCCCCTCAAATAATTCAGCTGTTTGCCTTTATTAGCAAAGACTTAATGACAACATTTCCAGTTCAGATCACAAGTGAACAACTGAACAGTAGTAGCGGCAAATAAAAAAATTACTTCAGTTTAAAATGCATAAGCCCTGCTGCTAGTGACAGAAACCTGTCATACTCCAAATTGGGCTAGGAAAAAAAATTATTCCATGTAAGATAAATCAACATCTTGACTCCCAAACATTTTAGTAGTTTTAAATGTAAAAATACATCATTAGAACAATACAGTTGACTTGATTTTCAGAAAAGAGGGTGTTGGGATGTGGAAACGATTACCAAAAACACCAAAGTAGACTTTTCAGTGCACTGGACACAACACTTAAAAAAATAATCAAATTAATATTGAATAATGATAACATCTGGGTAGTTGAGTAGTACTTGTAATGCACCATGAAAAGCTATTTACCTAATAGGCGTTGGGGGATTTGGGCAGAAAATTGATCCCACAGTCAGAAGTCTCACAGAAAAGCTCTTGATAAGTTCTGCAAAGCTGAAATGACTTGTTCAACTTAGAACCAACTTGAAAAGCACATTCAGTAATGAGATGAGAATAATCAACATTTACGCAAATAAATTTATGTGACCTAAATTTATGTGACTGAATGGCGTATGGAGGAAATAATAACACAGTTTATTATTGATAATCACATTATGTGAGAACTCTGCTAAACTGAAGGAAGGAGGATGCCTGAATATGTTAATTTAGATAATGAACAGACTCTCTGGTATGATGTTACCTCATGGGGGCATACACCACAACAACTCCACACATGCAATTGAGGCTGAAACAGACCCACTCAAATGACTCCCAGACCATTTATTTGAAAGAATGAAAAGAAAAATACAGTAAAGAGGGAGATTTGGTGGTGGCAGCACTCTGAAGCCTGTTGGAGCAGCCAAGTCTGCTGTCTGGGGGAATTCTACCGGGTTTGGTGCAAGATGATATCTTTAAGCGGCAATTTGTTTTTTGCAATCATTAAGAGAACATGAAAAGTGAGAAATGTTGATGAGACACTTTTCCCGCTGTTACCTAGATCCAAAGTCATCAATTGTTGTTGTCTAGAATAGACAAAACAAAGCCTTGTTTCTTGTTTATACGGAAAAGTCAGTTTTTAACCTCCACACAGATGCACAACAAATTGATTAAAATTCTAAACTAGCTGACATGCAGATTAACCAAAAGCACATATACCACGTCATTCTTCAAGTCAAGAAATAGCTCCATTCATACTGTCATCAGGTGGCTTTACTGACTGTAAAGGGGTGTTTCCCAGTCACTGCCATGTGGCAGAGGCAACAAACAATTCACCAGCATCAACAGTTTTAGTGTTGAACTATATAGGCAGAATTAAAACTGTGGAGTTTGTTTGTTTTGTCTGGGTTGTGTTTGACTGGTTTTGTTTATAATGTAGTGGCAGCCATACAAAAAAAAAAAACAAACCAGTCTCCATGTAATTCTGGTCAGTCTAAAACCAGTATGTTTCAGGTGGGAGGGAAAGGAGGGGAGTTTGCTTTTGAATCTCAAAATAAGAAAATTTCATTATGGCTGTTGAAAGTTCGCTTTGCTTTCTGGTTTCTTTGTTTTTCTTTTCTTCAGTGCAAGGGCAAAAGAAACAAGTTAGTTTCAGAATTCACATCACTTTCAATTGAAAATTTGGAAAATTCTTTCAATACTATATGATAAGTTCCGTTGGGTTTGGTTGGTTTTGGGGTTTTTTGACAAAAGAGTTGTCAAATTCTACCTATGCATACAAAGAAAATCTTATTCACAGGAAAATCATGTAACTCTCCCTGTCACTCTTAATCTCATTATGTCTGTGATAGCAGAGCTTGCAGAGTGATCTTTGTTACTACCTGCCACAGACTCTCCAGCGAAACTTTCCTCTCAAATGCTTAATGCAGCTCTGGGTCTTCTGCTCAGGTAAAAATACTTAATCTCCAACAAGAATAATTGTTGAAAATTGTTGTTCAAAGTTTCTGCCTACTTTGAAATCTTCTGTTCTATCTGCTATGGAGCTAACTGGCCTGTTTAACTGAAGCTACTAAATCAGATACAGACAATCCATGCGTGAAAGAATTCCCCATATCAGCAATTGCTGTAGTACCCACTAAAACGCTCCACAATATAAATTAGAGATTTGGCTCCATGCTCAGCTGTAGGGAAAGCAAAAAAACCCACAATTGCAGAGAGCAGCTTTTTCAGCAAAGACTCAGTCCGACTCAAAGCAAGTAATCCCACCAGCAATTGAACAAATGAAGTCTGCTTTCTCTGCAGATGGCTTTCTTTTGAGTCATTTTAACTGAGGTAAACCAAAAATGCAGCAGTAAACGTACAAAGATGCTTTTTTTCCCATTAAGTCCTTTGGCAGCAGCAGGCTGGCATACAGTTGTGGTTATCCCATGCCCCTGTTACAAAGGATGAAGTAATCTTTCTGTGGGAATTACCTGAACACAACCGAGATGTACCACAGCTTTTGAAGTCAATATTACAAACCACAGCAACTGTCATCTTAAGTTTGTAGATGAGCAGTATACCAGCCAGCTGCTCCTTCCTAACTGAGACTTTTTCATTAAGAAAAACACCCCAAGTATCTTCCTCACTCGTGCCTTTCTGTCCAGCTTGCCAGATGCCCCTTGCTCATTGTGAACTGCTTCCACAAACATCCAGATAAAAATCTTGCCTTCTATAGGTCTGGCCAGGCTTTCAACAACATTTTTTTTGTAACGAATAGTTCCAAGAGGATAAACTTACTTGATGTCCTTTACTACTGCTTTTTTTACAGCGTTTCCTCAAAGCATATGGTTCTCCTTTTTTTTTCTGCAGCCTATTCTCCCTGTCCCCAAGTATATTTACCTAAAACTTCCCCCTTTGTCCTGTGATACAGAAAAAAAACCCAACCCAAACCTTTTCTTTTCAAACATGAAAACAAAGACACTGCATGTATCTTTCTCTGTCCTTCCCCATTCTTCACAAACACAAAGGCTCAGCAGCATCTTTCTCCTCTATCAGATACCTACCTCAAAGAGAAGTTATGAAAGCGAACATGGACAACATCCTTTTATATTCAGAGAAACAAACAGGAACAGCTAATGTTTCAAAATCAGAAAGCACATTAGAAGATGATAACCCTTTTGTATGGACCATCAGTTGGCCCATGCTGCTGCACGCCAGGCCTTTGCACATTTGTATGTGGGCACAGAGCAAGGGCTCCATGGCCAGGCAGGCCTACTGCCTCTACTTACAGACTAGAGTTCATTCACTAACCCACTCACATCAGACTTTTTAAATTCAAGCTATCTCCGAGGAGTCAGTCTTTGCTTAGATACCTTTAAAGTATTTATTATGAATTGAAGCTTAAACTTGATAATAGTAAGGAGTAAAAAAATCATATTTACAGCTATGCAGCAATGCACTACTTCCACAACTGCATTTTTATTCAAGTGCACAGCGCACAAGTATTCCTCTCGTAAAAGGCAAAATATATACTCATAGGAATTACCTCAGGACTTGTAAAGTACTAGAACAATGTGGCCAGAGCTTGCTGTGTGTAAATGCCTGGAAATAAGAAGCTATAAGGTGTACCTTTTCTGTCATATTAGGGAATACACCAATGCCAAATAAATGGAGTTATTTTATCCATTGTAAAACTTCTAGACAGTAAAGAATGTGAAAACTTCCCATAAATCACATTATTTCACAGAGCAGTTAAGCTAACTTCACTTTGTGAAGTTAAAATATACTGTATATACATTTAACAAGCAACTAACAGGCCATTGTCTTTTCAGAGCTTAAATTAAAAGTGCCCAGCTGCAGCAGTCAATCACATTTTCCATTAAGACAGAAGGGTGGTTGTTTTTATTCAACAAACAGTTAATTTTCATCACACAGTATTATGGAAAAAGTAAGTTTGCTAAAAGCATGAATTTTACCATAGTGTAAAAAAGTGACTAGCAGGTGTTTCTCGGGCACAACTATACTAGATTGATGCATTTTTTTTTGGAGTAATCTGGAGTCCTGCCTATGGCAGCTATAATTATTTGGCTTTATCTTGCTATTGCCAGTAACTTTCTTTGACATATCCATTCATTTCCAGCAGAAATTTACCACACATACTTTGATGCACTACAACTGCTCCTATTTACAGTTTTATTTCAGTACATTTTCATCTTCTGAGAGTTTGCATTGCATTTATGTTCCCTCTTGAAAATATAAAAAAATTCCATCCCAGCAGTATCAAACTCCACCCCCACACCCTCCCCCCCAGCTGACCAGAGTTTGCCCTCTATTTCTTCCTGCTTTCTTCCTTCTTCAACTCTTTCTAAGCAGACTGCAGATTTTTTGTTGCTCCATTCAACAGAACTGAGTAGACAGCTTCTTCTTACCTCAGAGTTTCCTTTCTTTACAGCAAGGTCCCGTAGCCAGCCCAAGGCAAAGTCAGACATGCATACCCCACCAGCTCCTGAGGCTCCACTGCGCCATCAGGCTACAGCCAGTTCAAAGGTATCTGTCCCAACAGCCTTTCTTCAATGGCAACTGAATATTAGGAGAGTATCAGAATATCTGTCTTGTTTACTAGGTGCAGAGGGAAACATTCTGCTGTAGTTTCAAGGTTTCCATAATCACCGGTTCTGAAAAATCCAGAGCCAGCAAATGTAGCTGGACCATCATGTTACAGAGACCTTAAAAAGGCCTGGATATACATTTTTCCATGATTCAGATTCCTTTTTTGAGCTCACTCACATTTTGACTACTTTGTGGCAGTGGGTGTCATGGTTTGATGAGGCACTACTGGAACATTTTCCTTGTGTAATCATGCAACCTAGAAATTGCACACAATAACTCCAAGTTCTCCTGCTAGGAGAAACAGTTAGCATTTTTCCTACTATTTATTACCTTACAGACCTAAATGACTATTTGCTTCTATAAAGATACCATCAAAGAGTTCATTAAAGTCACTATTAAAACGCAACATATTGGCAGTTACCACCTGAATCAGGCACCATGCCTTGCTCAGGAAGCCACGGGGATGGCTTCTCCATCTCACTACTGCAGGACACAGGTTCCTACAGTGCCCAGCGCACCAGATACACTGTGCTGCACTACCATTTACCAGCTCTATATGGGTCAGCCACAGCCCGCCCCCACTTACTGCATCTTTTGTCTTCTCGGCCTTCCAGGTTGCCCAGGTGTCAGGTAGGGCACAAATATTCAACTTTTCCTTTCCAGGCATGAAACTGCAGCCTATGGAGATACTAGCGTATTTGTTGCATTACTTTCCCTTTTTTACAAATCTGTGCTTTCTTCAGGGCTTCACATCAAACAACCCACCATGTTACTCTCATCTCATTTTCTCCTGATGCAGGAATCCCATCAGCTCTCTACCTTCCAACTAGTTTCTGATGCATCTGTTACAACAGTAATTTCAGCTGTCCGAAGCACACAAATTTCAGTATGCTGCTAAAGTTTTTAAGACTTCAAGCATTACTACAAAAATCTGCATATTTGGTCTTGGTCTGATTGCTCAGCTGGTCTAATTGGAATAGAATCTTACTTCCCAAGGCACTTCTTCATTTTGTTTCTACCTGAAATTAATCAAATTCTACCCTATACATGTATAAGAAAGCTGAGTCTCAATGATTTTCCTCCACAGAAGATGAATTCTCTCAACTACTCAGTTGTCAAAATCATTCATTCCTCAAGTTCCCTACAGACTTCTAACTTTAAATGGCATTTTGGCTTAAATGAAATCCACCCTAAAACAGCACCTATTAAAAGGAGCCATAACACTCCACAAAAATCTGGAGGAACTGCTAAGCACATTATTTACCTCCTGATTACTTACATTGTTTAATTTGTGAAAATACACTTAAATGAAAACATACTACGTTTAAGTTTTCATGTAGTGTCAACTCACTGTGTAATACATGCTGCCCAATTTATATGGCAATTTTACATGGCTGAGAAAGAAAGGCAGTTTTACCCTACTGTCTGGAACCTTAATGTATCTGAAATTCATGACTACCAGCCTGCTCAATTTTATCACCTCTTTTTAAGACTTCTTCCACTAGGGCAGAGAGATACAGAGCCTAGAGCTCTTTCTGCTGTTTCAGGCCCCTCATCCCCTTTTATTGGGGTAGGATTTGGATCAAGGAGCTCAGACAGGGTGCATAAATGACTATTACACAGCTTTTCCTTCCTTTTCTAATTCCACTATCTTTTACTATGCCACAAAATCCAAGTATTATCACTGAATATACGTTGGCAATGTGGCTCTTGCTCACTAATTTTTTGAGAGTTCATTTTGACAGCGATACTGATGATCATGCAGGTAATGGCTCATTCCATTGTGCTCTGCACCCAACAATAATAACACACCTCTCAATTTGCTGGAAGAATATTTACCAGACAAATCTTGGACAATGCATCATGGCTTCAAAGTAATTCCCAGTACTCACTTTGCCAGTAATGATGGATAGGTCACACAAGGGTAGCACACTCAGACTTGAACCTAAATCCTCTGCACTGCAGCCAGCCCACTCCATTTTCTCTAACAACAGGGGGTTAGCAAAGAAGCTTGTAAATCAAAAACTAATCATGAAATGGAGCCAGCTTTTAGAACAACATTAAATGGCAGGCATTCTTCCACACTGCATGAGGACTGAGCTCCGGATGCCCTTTCACCTTGCAATCCTATAATACTTCTGGCTAAGTACTAGCACTTAGGGAAGAGGCTTGGTCACTGCCCTAAAGCAGTACAGAGAGCAGCTCAAAAGTTGTTATTCTCACAACTGTAACTTTAAATGATATTTAAACACCGCTACAGAGAACATTCTCTATCTTTTCTGTTTTTAACAGTCTCCATTTTAACACTCCCATACCAGGAAAAAAATATTTCATACTGGATCCAATTAAGATGCAATCAATTTTAACTAGATGTGTTCTGAGTAGGCATAAATATTTCTGATAAAGGAAGTTAGTAAATTTGATTGATATAGATTAGCATGGAGAAAGTGAATTATAGTACAAACAGCTGGAAATTAACTTTGTTCTTACAAGCATGAGATAATACCAAAGGTCTCTTGGCCCTCAAGTACATACAAATCAAAGAGGAAGAGGAGTTTTTCAAACAAGGCAAAAAGATCCACTTAGCACAGCAGGAATTTAAACACTGGTATGCTAACAGCTTGCTATGTCTCCGTGGTAATGACCTGTCAAGTCCGAATTTCAAAATACAGCTCTTGAATTAAGTTGGAAAATGTTCTATTTTGCATTCATGCCTTTGCTTCACATATAAAAAAAAATTCTCCTTCCTGTTTGTTTCCCCCATTATTATTATTATTTTCATTTAACATCAATATTGCTACATACTCTTTTTTTCCCGTTATCAGTATTGGTACCCCCATACTGCTTACAAATTTCTCTTTCTTTCTATTCCAACTATTTAATTGTTGCTCATTCAGCCAGTATGTGAGACCACAATCAAGAGCTTGTTATCCCAAATCAGGAGTTTTTACTTGTCTCCAGTTGGAAATTAACATCACAAGAGATGGACCAGTCTTTTGCTATTAACCAGTATACTTCAGTACACCTTGCCCCCATGTACACCCAAACACCAAGTGTGCTCATCCCTTCCCTGATAACTGGGGAGTTCTCCCTTAAAGACCCACAGAAAATACACCCTCAAACCTCAGCATAGCTATGCTGTGAAAGGAAGAGCACATCATTTGCTCAAAGCAGCAGAAATGACCTGTTGAGGCTTTGAGAAAGGCACAAGATTCAATAATGGGATGAGTCAACATCTACACTACAAATGCTTGGAAAGGAGCACTGCCCCATGCTGCTACCAGAGCCAGGTCGGCTCCAGCAGAAACGTGATCCAGCAACCACCAGGGTTCACTTTGCTGTTTCCCAACAAGTTTTAGCACAGCTGGAAATCCACCTATGCTGGAAATAAACTGTATGGAAAATTTCTAAAGAGGTTGATTAACATCAGGACCACAAAGACATTAAAGCAGCAGAAGAGGCATTTGGAAGACTCCTCTCCTTGGTGAGGTGAAAATACCACCACCTTCAAAAAAACCTAAATCTCTGTCACTGAATGATGTAGTACCAAAGAGGAATATTACTTCCAAAGTAACAAAATAAAAGGGAGAAGAGTCTTCTGCAGGGTGTATAGTCAGCACACACAAATACAAACATACTGAGGCAGGGAACTCCAACTTAATACAAATACACTGGGCTCCAAGCAAGCCATTTCCACTCAAGCATCAGACACTGGAATTGCAGTCAGATTCTATGAAATCACCAGTCCAGCATTTACAGGAGTCAAGAGAAAAAAATGAAACAGTAGAAATTATTAGGAAACAGAAAAAAACACACCTCAAATATTTTGCCATTATGTACTCTTCAACTGCCCTTCTTCTGTGACACCGTATTTCTACCCATCGCACAGCAGCGGACTGTTCTACCTGCTTCCTCTGGGCAGAACTAGGTTCACACATTCTTGGAGACAGGACACCCTGGCAGACAGCCCCTGGCATCAGACACTTTGGCTGTTTGGTTCTCTCTTCTTCCCATCAACTGTATCACCACTGTAGATTACTAGTTGCAATTAGTAGTTTATGTTGGTTAGTGAGATGAAGCAAGGCCTCACCACAGGGGAACAATGACAATCACAGCTACGTTTTCATTCTACTGAGTAGCCTTAACTACCCCTTTCACAGTTACATCCACAGTTTAAAAAAAGAGGAAATGCATCTCACTTTATTTGGGCAGCAACACACTGGGTATCTGCACAGGAGTAGGCTGCCCTAGGCTGCTTCTGCAATCAGTGGAGAGACCTCATTCATAGAGGGTGGTGTCCATGCCACAACATCTATTTATTTAACTTTCCCATACTTTTGGCATGTCATCTTCTCTCTGTACTTCAAAAATTTGAAGATTTTTAATATATGTTGCCACTGATTTTTTCCCACACTTCTAAAAATCTCCATTAGTAATTTCTAATTCATCTATATCTTTCACTGATAAGGGATGACCAGAAAGAGGAGAGGGCTTTTACACTCTGTTATCTACCTTTGTTTTCTATGGCTTTGCATCCCTTTGGTATTAAGACTTGTGTTTTCACCCCACTTGAGAGGACAGTGCACCTCTAAACCATTTGTCAAACTGCTGCTAAGGTTCTTCTATCCTACGTCATAATGCTGTTCACAAAAAATGTGTCATAAGAGCATATCTAAGTTACTTGAAAAGATAGATGAGTATAAGACAGTTTACATTGACTGTCACAAAATTATAATGCCAAACATCTAAATGTCCTTAACCTTAAAATTTACTTCACCTTAATAGAAATGTAGTAATGTGGGGAAGTATCTGCTCTGGCTGAAGTCACTGATCATACATCTCAGCTACTGCCCAGTAAGGAAGTGACTGGAAATTTGAAGAAACTTGTCCCTTTTTGGCAATATGTGGGCTTCAACATACGACCATGCTTTTGCTGCTGAAGGAAAACACATTTGATCTGTTAAGTTAGTCTTGTGAACTTGTGCCAACATACCCCATCAGCAAGCCTTAACGACTTCTGGTAGCAAAGTGAGAGCAGTCTTCCCTTGGGTACCTGTAATCAGTAGCAGATTAACAGGCACGTCTTATCAAAACAGTAAGATGTATTTTCCACTCGAAGAGGTTACACAGGCATGTAACCCTCAAGGGTTACATGCTCTAATACCGTCGGTGTAGCAATCAGCTAGAAAAACCAAAACCAACTTGATCAGGCAAAGCAAAGAAAAACATTCCAGAAAATGGAAAACACTGGATACTAAAGAAAAACATTCCAGAAAACGGAAGCCACTGAATACTAACGGAGATGAAGAAACTAATGCAAGACAGAGAGAAGCTTCACAACACCACCAAGAGAGACAAAAGACCCCAGAAGAAACCTGAAACTGCCCAGGTTAAGCCCCTGAAAGCCGCTTTGAGATCTTGCTTTGTTATGTTTCACAGAATGCAAAAAGTCTGAATCCTGGTGTTGCTTAACATTTCTGTCCACAGGACAGAAAATTCAGAAGCACTTATTAAACTGGCATCTATTTTTTTGCAGAAAAAAGTGACTAGCCGCAAGATACTGACAAAACACTTATTATTTCCATTGTAACAGAGGACAGCGTCAAATAAGTGTTGACATTTTTGTGTCTCTGGTCCCGGCGTGCAAATTTGGAGGTGTTTTGGAAGAGCCAGCTGAGTGATCACATCACTTAGCAATAGTTCCGAAACACTGGGAAAGCAAATGTGTCACTCTTTAAACCCAGTTTAAATATACATAGCAAATATATTTAAATATACATAGTAACTAAATATTGATCACAGGAAAAAGAATGCAAGCTCACATATGAGACTCAATGCACGCCTAGTATAATTATGTCTATTAACATGGACTTACAGAAAATACCAATAATCAATTTTGTATGATTTTTTTTTTTTTTTAATTACAAGCCTGGACAGCAAAGGAAGTGCAACTTATCAAGTTTAAATTTCTGTGGCTTCATGTCACATAAACTGATTAGGAAACTGAAAATAAACCGAATGAAAGTTAAATGGATTTAAGAATTAGTTAGACGAGAGGTCTCAAAATGCAACCAGGAGGAAATCACCACATTAGCTGCATGTAAACACACAGGTCTAGATCTGGAAATGCTTTGAAATGCAGAGTATCCTGACTAGGAAGGGTCTGGCCACCACCAAGATGATGCAGAGACCCTTGGGTAGCTCTTTCCTTTTCAGATGAAAACAGTTGCAGACTTTGAGCATACGCAGGGCAAATACCATATCGGCTCATGTCATGCCCATTTTTCCTTCAGCATTTGCCTGCAATCACTGCTGGAAACAGGACATTGTCCACAAGCACTGATGCAGTCTGCAGTTGTGTGACCAAGGACATAACAAGGACACCAGTGAGTTTTGCTACTGCTCTAGTTTGCATTAGCACAGCCAAGTGGGAAAAAGACTGCGTCCATAGTCCAGTGGTCCATGACTCACAAAACTGTATTAAGCAGAGTCCTTCATGAGGAGTCAGAGAACTACGATCAGACCCATGACCAAATCAGAGAACCTTTGGTATTGTAAGAAATGCTTTAAAACTCCCTCTATTTCATTAAGCAGAGATTGAGGAATGATCTGATCAGACTTGCACTGCTTTAAGGCACCAGGCTAGAAAGCACTTACACTGTGGACAATAACAGTCCAGCAAGACTGGATTTTCACCATGGGAAGAAGGAAGGTGTATTTTCTATTAGAAGTGGAATATTTAATTTTTCAAACAGTTTCTCAACAATGTGAATGTAATGCTCATTAACAGAAATACTGGTAAATGATGATTGGAAAAATAAAACCTGAGCTGTGTAAGGATATTCATGTGCCCTGAGAGACAAGAAGGTTACAGCAACTTTATAATTTATTCACCCAGCTACAGTACTTTTTGATTTTTCAGGTCTCTGTCTCATCCTTGCACTCATCTAACAGTAAGGTTTATATTTTGACTTGAGCTGGAAGAGCATTTTTCCTTCGCTAATACCCTGATGTCTTTGATGGGATGAAGCAGGAAAGGACGAGAAGCTTAACTCATAGCTTTTTCTTTCTTCAACATTTCTGTGGGTTTAACCTAACAGATAGCAGTCACATACAAAAAATTGGAATGACATCTAGAACTCATAAAATACACGTTACTGTTCCACAGCTGTCACATTGCCTGTCCTGCTCAAATACTTATTAGAGCTAATAGAAATGGTACAAAAAGTTTCAGGGTTATGTCAAGCTGCTGAATGAAAAGAACAATGAAAATCAGTACTGAAGAGGAATGTGTTTTCAATGTATTCTAATGTTTACCGAGCCGGCATTCTTCAAGAAGGAAGCCTTAAAGGCACAGGAGCAGGCCATCCTCATGCGCAGAAGGATGAGCTGGCAGGGAAGACCACTGGCGTGGCTGAACAGAGAGCTTTGGCTGGAACTCAGGGGAGAAAGGAGAGTTTACTGCCTTTGAAAAAAGGGGCAGGAACCTCTGGAGGACTATAAGGAATTTCTGATGTTAAGCAAGGTGAAGATTAGATAGGGGAAAACCCAGCTAAAACTCAGGCTGGCTACTGCCATAAAACATAACAAAAATTGTTTTTACAAATACATGACAAACAAAAGGAGGGCCAAGGAGAATCTGCATCCTTTATCGAATGTGAGGGAGAACACTGCCACAAAGGACGAGGAAAAGTACTTCATGCTTTCTCTGCTTCAATCTTTAATGGCAAGACCAGTTACCCTCAGGATACTCAGCCCCCTGAGCTGGAAGACAGGGACAAGGAGCAGAATGAAGTCCCCACAGTCCAGGAGGAAAGGGTTAGTGACCTGCTGCTCCACTTAGACATGCACAAGTCTGTGGGGCTGGACGGGATCCACTCAAGCGTACTGAGAGAGCTGGTGGAGGAGCTCACCAAGCCGCACTCCATCATTTATCAACAGTTCTGGCAAATTGTGGAGGTCCCAGAAGACTGGAGGTCAGTCAGTGAGATACCCATCTATAAGAAGGGCCGGAAAACATGTAGATGCTGTGCTTAGAGACATGGTTTAGTGATGGACTTGGCAGTCCTGGGTTAAGAGTTGGACTTGCTGATTTCAAAGGTCTTTTCCAACCTTAATGATTCCTGATTCTATACACTAGGTTTGAGACACCTAGAGCAAAAGACAACAGAACTACTAGCAGCTAAAAGGAAGATATCACAGCCTTCTTTGTTATAACAACGCTCTTGAGTTCTGCTTAAATTGTCTGCATGGAAATTATTCTTTACCAGGGATGAACACGTATTTTGAACACCATTTACATGACACACAAACAGCTCTCATTTCTATCATTTATTGGAAAAATGGATACTTATTCCATAATGACACATTAAAACCCCCATAATCCTTAGTTACATGAGATTAAGTCATAAACTACATTTGAATGAAAATAAGCAGGTTCCTTGCTTTTGATTTACACATTTCTCCATAATCCCAAGAGTCAAACTCTTCCCAGCTCAGCCCAAGGCTGGGGGACAACTTCCAGTGTCAGGGGAAGTGCAGCCACTACTGGTCATGAGCTCAAGTGAGAATCAACATGTCAGTTTTATAATGATCTTTTTCCAACTGTTTCACTGTTCTGACCTATAACTGGCACACAACCATTACCTTTGAATTTGAGGTACTTACATCTGACAGCTACCAGACATGTTTTGAGATATACAAGTACCCAAGCTGAAAACTAACATAAATCTTGCCACAGATTATAAAGGAATAAAAGAACAAGGCTGCACATTTTTCAAATTAAAGTATCTAATTTTTTCTCCCAACTATGTCACACCATATTTCAATAGTAAAAAAAAAATCCTTTCAATGTACTCCAGTTGGGCAAAATTGCTCTTTAAAAAAAGCAACTACGATTTC
This sequence comes from Falco biarmicus, assembly GCF_023638135.1. Lineage (NCBI taxonomy): Eukaryota > Metazoa > Chordata > Aves > Falconiformes > Falconidae > Falco > Falco biarmicus. Next base: position 34,709,489 of record NC_079296.1, read on the forward strand.
CCAACTCACCACCGGATTAATGAAAGTAAACCCTTATTCAATTTAAAAATAATGAGACATCAATATATAGCTGCTCCAGCTCTATCAAACTGAATTAACAGTTCATGGGCATAAAGTTATTTTTTATCTGTCTCCTTCAAAGTTCATCTTTCTTCAATACAACTGATACTCCAAATAAAAAATTGTACACCTTAATACCTCATAATGACCCAATCCCTTGTCTGTTTTCAAACAGCTAAAATTTACTAACTTAAGTTGTATTTAACCTTACTAAACTGACAGAACAACTCACCAGCTACATTTTTGACATGTCAACTCCGAGGTGGTAGCAACTGCACCTGAACATGAGAATGACTTGGGCTATTTGGACCAGAAACCTGGCTGTCCTGGTTTCGGCTGGGATGGAGTTGATTTTCTTCTTAGTAGCTAGTACAGTGCTGTGCTTTGGCTCTGATGTGAGAACAATGTTGATAGCACACTGATGGTTTTGGTTGTCGCTAAGTAATGTTTATAAACAAGTCTAGGACTTTCCAGTTTCTTGGGCCCTGCCAGCCAGAAAGCTGGAGGGGAATGGGAAACTGGGAAGGGACACAGCCAGGACAGCTGACCTGAACTAGTGAATGAGAAATTCCATACCATATGACATCATGCTGAGCATATAAACTGGGGGAAGAAGGAAGGAAGGTGGGGACATCCAGCATTATGGCATTTGTCTTCCCAAGTAACTGTTACACATGATGGAGCCCGGCTTTCCTGGGGATGGCTGAACACCTGCCTGCCCGTGGGAAGTAGTGAATGAATTCCCTGCTTGCTCTGCTTGCATGTGTGGCTTTACCTATTAAAGTTGTCTTTATCTCAACCCTTGAGTTTCACATTCCCTTCTGATTCTCCTCCCCATCCCACTGGGTAAGGGGGAGTGAGCGAGCAGCTGTGTGGTGCTTGGTTGCAGGCTGGGGTTAAACCATGACACTGGCGTAAGGAAAGAAAGTGCCAAGAGACACGGTGCAGCAGCTCACACACTGACCAGTGCTGCAAATTGGGCAGCAAGATGCTTTTCATGTTCAGGTCTATAGAGTCACCCGCGAGCAAGTCGCTCCAGTGGCAGCACTGCTCCTCTTGACCATAACAGACTCAGCGGATTAACATAATTCTAACTGGACCCAATATAAAAACTACTTAAATCCTGAGGTGATACAGAAAAACTGTTGCATAAAGATCCTGGATTTTAAGGAAGCATGGTGATTGTACTGAACAGCTTGTAAAACCCATAGAAACTATCTGTAATCTTACTATCTCACACTGAAAGAGCTACAGTTCATGCAGTTTGAATGAATACCATAAAACACAAGCAGGCAAAGCCCCATGCAACACTATTAACATACAGTTTTATCATCTATTTCCTTTCTACGCCTCCAAGTGAAGCCAAATAAAGCATATATATTTTGAACTATGAAAAACGTATCATGATAATACACTCCCCATGCCGGAATTTACTGGTGCTCAGGAACTGTTTGTAATCTTGTATTCTAAACACTATAAATTACCATAAAAAGGTTGAAGTCTTCATCTATTGCTTGGTAAATAATGCATGAGACAGCTTTCAACAACAGGCAAGAAATACAATTTTCAGGTCTTTAACACTTAGTGTATAACAAGCAGTAGTCTGTAGGGACCTGAACAAAGCGTGTTCTCCAGCTGCAGAGTCTGGTCAAAGAAAGGTGCTCTTTAAGTGCTTTTTACAGAGTTTGCCATTATCCTAAAGGCAGTTGAAAACCTATGGTTTATGATGAGATGCTGTTAATAAAAGAACCTGAAATAGCAGAAAGTAGTTAGAACTAGTATCATATAGTATTCCAATGGTGGGGAAATATAATTAACATCTCAATAAACTGAAAGCTCTGTAAGGATGATCACTGTATGCATTGTTTAAACATGCATTCTTCTTATGGAAATACATTTTGCAGTCCCCTGTTATAGGGCTTTCTTTTTTTCTTCTTAGATAACTAGCAGTATCCACCAGGCCCACATTCAAGTTACACTACAAAAGAAGAGGAACACATCCTTCTTTTTCAGCTCTTCTCAGCTACATATGTACTCTGTGGGAGAGGTAGGGGTACTGAATACACATGTGGTCAACACATCTTAAAGATACATGGTTAGATTTTTTACCAGAGATTAATTATGTGCCTGGAGAGGCATCTCAGAACTCCTGTTGACTGAGGGACTACACTTCCAAAAGCAACATTGCTTTGTGACACTTCAACAGGAGCATTAACACTTAATAAAAGCATGAAACAAACTCCATACAGTAGCTTTGCAAATTTACCATGTTAATACATTACAGCTTGATACCGATATGTTACTTGAGCTGTACTTGAAAAGGTTTTAATTACCCAGGGCAGTCAGTCATCCCTAAGCACCTCATGCCAAATAGGCAGGCAACACTGAAGCAGGCAATCCCTTCCAGCAGTCCATAGCAGGCACAAAAGTATGTGGAGTCCTGGTAAAACACAGCACCTGTGGCTCCTGAGCAAAATAGACACCTAAGACCTGACAGCTTTTGCTGCATATGCATGTCAGAGAAAAATGCAGATGCCTTTGCTTTCATAGTCCAGCAAAAATCCAATATAACATTAGTTAAATGCTGTGAAACAGACACAAGATTTTCCTTTCAAGGCCCTTCTGCAAGGGTTTTGCTTTTAGGAAAGAAGCGGGAGAAATACTGTGAAGTGTGTTCTTTCATGGACAAATGACGGGAAGGAAAAGCAGCTAATGGCTTCAGGGACTCTTCCCTTCAGATACATGAACACTAACATCCTGTTGGGGGTGTAAGCTCTTATTGATAAAGTCTCTAAATTGTGAAAGCAGTCTTAATATGTGTTCTAAATAGGTCAAGAAAAAAACCAAGACAAACTGAAAATTCCTTTATTAAAGTATGCAAAGCCAAAACTGCCGACAAATGGACTTCTACTTATCTGATTTTGAAAACAAAAACAAAACTACAAAACTCTTCTTTCATATAGAAAGAAGTGCAGGTGGGAGCACACGAGTGGTAGAACATCCACACCATAAACATCAGCCATTTGGTCATCTGGTTTTCTTCCTTCAGTGGGCAACTTCTTTATCAGATAACATATAGTTAACAAAAACCTAATTCAATTCCAACCCTGAAAGACAAATACTTCAACTTTTGCCTCACATTAAGTTGCTAAAAGATCTGGAAATGAGACTTATGGTTCTTGTCCTCCATACAGAGCTGCAGGAGGTCTGACACCTGTACTTCATGGCTCAGCTAGAAAAGCCCAATCCTGTTTTACCTGAAAGACCTCTTCAACCAAAACCAGAGATGGAGGAAATTCATACATCAATACATATATCACACTGAATAGTTCAAGCCATTCAACACCCATGCTGGAGTAAGACCTGCTCTGGAGTAAAAGATTTTTTATTTCTTGCAGATCATTTAATCAATCAATCACAGTTTGTCCCAAGTCCTGAAGTACATTGCTAAGATCACCTTACTCCACTCAATCTAGAAAAAGTAAATTGCATGAATCATCTAACAAAGTTTAAAAATCTTGCAAAGTACACTGCCAGGAAACAAACCCATTCTCTCTGGTTGCTCCTCTGTGTAGATAAACCTTTACAATCTTTTTGCTTGTCGCTGTAAAGCATGCCTGTCATCACCCAAAGAAGTTGCCTTGCAATACAGAGAAGAAATATGTAACAAGCGTAACTGACTGTCTTTGGTAAAAATACAGTCATACCATGGCTAGTTGCTCCTAGAAAGAAGCAAGCTTCAGCTTTCAAACCTTAGAGCAGAGAAAGCTATTTGGAATTAAGTAAATCCATGCTGCAAAAACGTGAAACAGGTTCCACAACAGCATCATTCAGACCCCATCCATGGACAACGGTCTGAACAGAGTCTGAAAGCTATGCAATGTAATTCACGCAGATGAGGATAAATCCCACACAAGTAAGTCTTCCTCTTGTTTAGCATAACATAACACCATGTGGACAAGCAGACCCAACGTATTACTGTCACAGTAGGCTGAACAGTAAGCTCCAGGGAAAAGTTCACTGTGCGGCATATATTCACCTCCCTCACAAAAACACTTATTTGTCACAATACAGAATCACTCCGAGAGACTCCAGAGATTGGACAGGAATCAATGGAGACCTCTTTCATTGTCATTAACAACAAGGAATACGCCCGCTGAAGGAGTTCACACCCACTCAAGATAAAAGGCCGATCTCTTCTGCAAAGCAGCCTTGAAGACCGCAGCGAGGCAGCCTGAGTTGTAGTGGCTCACTGGGAGGATCAAAGTTTGCATAAATGCTCTTTATAGCCAGATGATTTCCAGCCACCAGGGTTGGAATTAGAATTTTATATAAGACAACGAAAAAGAAGGATAAGTCCTGACACATGAATATATCTTATTAATGCTGTTTGATACACTAAGTTGCAAAGTAGCAGAATTAGTACACGCCAAGGTCCCCCATGCATAGGCGATGTAAACTAGATGCTCTTTCCACGAATAATTTGAGGTTTCTTACAGAAACCACCAAATGAAATTGTCTCACACTAAGCAGGAGAACAGGCTAGATGTGTGGGGTTTTACTGCCATGGATGGTATCACTACAAATGACTGGCCCAGATCTCTGACGAATTGCTCTGTCTGATCCTTCCCCCTTTAACAGCAGTGGTGGCTGTTGATTGATTACCTCGCTCATCCACAGTTGTGCAGATAACTTTTTTTAAGCTATAATTTTTGTTCTAGAAAGTCACTCACTGATGTCACATCTGGTATGGAGTAGTATATTCATTTTACCTAGACTGTACTTACTGGCATGCTTTTACTTTTTTTCCACCTACTGTTGAAATCAGGTCCTGAATAATTTCTGTTCCTTAAAACGGTATGTTAACTTTGTTATTGTTCAGCCAATATATTTGCCAATATATATGTTCTAACCATGTATTATTGGCAAGCTTGAAAGATTTATTAAAATCCTCATCATCTCATCTGTAATTTCATGCATCAGCTCTTCCACTATTGTGGGATGAAAATTATCTGCTTTTCTTCCTGCTTCTCCTCTTTTGAGGACAGACAGCTCACTCATTTTCATTCCACCTAAATGCAGTCATTTCCATTGCTTCCATACGTTTTCACCAGCTGTCCTGCCCTCACCCTCAGTTTCAGCATAGTCTTCCTTAATTATAACCTAGACAAAGCACGCATTTAAGTTTGAGTCAATATATAAGACTATCTTTAATTTTTACTCTTTCCCTAAAGCACAGCCATCCCATTTCATTTATACTTTTTCTTCTCTTTGCTGAAATATTTAATACATATTTTGATGTCCAAGTCAACTAGATTTTTGATAGCGCTCACTTTCTGATGTCTTGATCAAAGGCTTATTTCTTAATTGACCTCTTTCTCCATTTCCCATCTACATTCCAAGTGTTTTTCAAGAATTTCATTTATCTAGCTGGTTCATTCTGAGCAACGTAAGTTAAAAAAAAAACAAACTTATTTCCTAAAATAGCATTATTTAAACTGGAAAAAATATTAAAAATCATAGCGATTACTGACCTATGAATATCAATTCAGTTGAAGAGCTACACTGCCATTCATAATCCTGAACTCTTTCAAATACCAGCTGTCCTCCACTGTGATAAAGAACATCCCAGACACTGAACTCTGCATGTCTCATCCCTTTCGATGTTGTAGTTTACCATCCAGTTCAAATAAAACAATACATCCTGATTTTACAGTTTACCATCCAGTTCAAATATAAGAAATGTCCTGAATTGATAATTACTTTCGTCTGGAGGCTGCTGATCCCAGATACTTACAGCACATATCATTCTGACTCTTACGTGAACGTCCTGCATTAATATAGCAACATCACGAATATTTAGAATAATATACATATAGAGGGCTCAGGTTCGTGACTAATTCTCCAAAGCTTTTCTGAGCAGCATTAAATGAATAATTAAGAACATGAAAAAAACATTATAGAAAATGGTTTTGAGTTAGGGGTAAAAGAAAGAGAATGTGTCATCTTGCGTCTGGTAACCACCATTTGCAACTGCAAGGCTTCTAGTCAGATCAGAATTGCCCTTAATGAAGAACCATGCTCACTTACACTTTAAATGACAAAACAGTATTTATGTTCAAAGTGGTTTAAGAATAACTGCACTTGGTAAAGTTTTGGATTACCTAAAAATCTCATCATCCAAAACGGTGGCTGCTACTGAAATTCCTTTACATTTCTAAGGGAGTGCTGGCAGTTTTCTTTTAGCAACTTTTACTTCCATTTTCTTTTTTAAAGCTGTAATTGGTGTCTAACTAAGAATAATGAGCTATAAATCAGAAGTTGAGAGTGCTGTACATGTCAAACTATCAGTAGCTAACCCAATGCAAGATGCTGTGTCAACTACACAGATGCTGTGTCAACTACCCCTTTTTCATTTCAACCTCAGTGTCAAACTGACAGGGCAACAGGTCATCATAAAACACTCTGTGACCCCCCAAGCAAGGGCCTAACCTCATGCACAAAATACTTCCCCACTCCCCTGGGGGGGTAGCAGCAATCAGTGTCATCATGGAAAGTCCTAGAACTGCAATTACCTTTAATGAGAAGTATTCCAATGGTAATTATCTTGCTCTTTTTCTTTTTGATTCAGTACTTCCCTCTCATCTACCTCAGGAGTAAAAAATTATTCACACTGATTTGTAATGAAGAGCAAAGATGAACTATTTCCCATTGTCCTCTACAGTCCAGAGCATAATATTTTTGGGACATTCAGAAAGTGTGTAGTATTCAAGGCTACTGCACAGAACATCCAGAAGTTCCTCTGGAACATCTCTGGTCATTTAGCATATCAGAAGCTTGTCTCTCTAAATCAGACATTGATCCAGAGATTTTCAGAAAAGCTTAGATAAAACAGGAGCTACTGTATTCAGACATATTTACAGAAACTGAAGTTTAATATATTCCAACACTATACCAAATTCAATCTTAACAAATCAGGAACAATGAGGAGGAAAAAATTATTATGACTTCCTTACAGCTGTTGGTAAAATGAAAGTAAATAGCAATCAGAGAATGGGAACACCATCTCATTTCTTTTCCTTAACAATCAACTTAGAAGACTGTAGAATATTATGCCCCCAAAAGATGCAAACAATGCAAATAAATCCGCATTACAAACAAACCATTCTGCTTGCTAATAAGGCAGTTCTTCGTGTATGCCCAGAATCATAGAATAAGTAAGTTTTGAAGGGATTGCTAGGGGCAATTGAGTCCAAGCCCCTGTTCAAAACAGGGCCAGCTTCGGAAAGCAGGAAGTAACTTTAATTTCAGCTTCAGCAGTTCATAGTTTTTTCCAGTATTTTCTGTTAGACTGAAAGCTAAAGCAATAACTTAGCCATAGGTTATTGGGGGGGTGGGGGGTGGGGGGGGGGTGGAATCTGGTCCAGAATGCTAATTTGTAGCAGAACATACAAAGGGTTCACATTCTATCATGAGCCAGTACTGCCAATCAGGTTTCCAAATCTCATACTCAGGAAGAGTTTCAATGATAAAAGGATAAAAAATATTCTTCGTAAGGCCAAGTGTAAGAAAAATGTTAACCTACTAAAACACTGTTGCCACTGAATTCCCTTGGAAAAGCCAGAAAAAACTTTTTTGGATGTTTCCTTTCTCATGGGGGAGCCTTTCTAGGAAGAGGAAGTGTTTCCACAACTGATGCAGTCTTTAAATGGTAAATACAATTATATCATTTATACATTCACATCATTGTATACCCACAAACACCTTGGCTCCATAAATAAAGACATTGCTCAGAAAACCTACACAGCTGGTGAACAGCCTTGGCCAGTGACCAGCTAAAGACCTGTTACCAGGTTTTTCATAGCCTAAAGGCAACCTTATATGTGAATCAAAAACTGTCCGACTGGCTTATGTGTTTAAGACTCTTGAAAAGCTAATGCAACCCAGGCATCACAGTCTGTAAGGCATACCTAGTGTGAGTTTAGTGGCTCATCTTTCACACTTTCAGAATCATGCCACTAAGAAATAAAAGATAAATATGTCATTGCACTAAGTTGCGCTGAAGAAAAAAATCCATAAAAAAGCCCTTTAAAAAGTAGAAAAATTAATGGAATGCAAAGAGAAAACAGAGTACCAGGACCTGTTTAGTTTCTTTTTTCTTACCTGTATTTTAAAAAGAATAAAATATATTTGGATTTTATTAAAAAAATCGACATATATATTTAGTGAACAGCAATCTTGAGCCTCAAAAGAATTGCCACCTATGTGACATTCAACTCTACCCAATCTACCAAAGGATTAATTTCATAGACATTTGACTTCAGCTTTACTTCTCCAAATTTTTCTTGTTTTAACACACACAAGCAGCACCTCTGAAGCCAAGTGCAAAATTATAAGGAAGAGCATGGTGATATAAAACACTAGAGTACTTACAGCATTTTGGGAACAGAAAAAAGGAAATAATGCTGAATTAATACATTAAAAGCAACAGGTCAGAAAGAGGAAAATAAAGCTGATGGGGAGGCTAAAAGGAAAATAGATCTCCATTGATTTAAGGTTTGTTTGAGTTTTCTTTTTAAAGTAGCAGCAAAAAATCAGTAAAATCAGGTGAAACCCACTAAACATTTCCTTAAGAAAGGCAAATTTCATGTTTGTATTTCTTCTTGGAAACTTCTGTCACTTCAAAGCAATAGAATTAAACCGCAGAACAATTAAAGTGAGGAAAAAAACCCAAAAAACATACACACAAAAACACAAACAAACACACACACACACACACACACACACCCCCCAACACTGGAGCTACATCAACATAATGAAAAAAGGGAACCAAAGCAAGGGATGAGTAACAAACTCTGGTAAACTGAAAAAAGAAGAGATTAAGGCAAAGCCAGAACTGAACTCCCCAGGTGTCTCTGGTCTGTGGGGTAAACAGTGTTACTTCTGAAAACAGATAAAAAGTTAATATTGACAGGCAAATATGGGGAGCAGCCTACAGGCTCCAAAACTTAGAAAGTATTATGCTCAGCAGTTAATTGCAGAGAAAAAGCGTAATTCACAAAAGGATCCCCAAAGGGACCTAATAAGATTTTGGCTTGTAAAAAGGAAGAGACACAAGAGGTATTAAAAATAATGAGCAAACAGGTTAAAATATAACAAGGAGGGAGGAACCAAAGTGACTTACATGGCATCTCAGGCTGCCTTGTTTGTGAGCACTGCACCCTCTCACCCTTCGTACAGTGGGTGGAACTACAGAAAGACTTGAATGCATAAAACAGAGGGTGGGGAGCTGCATGTGAAGGGGAATATCAACAGTAATCAAAAAAGAAAAAAGAACAAACAAGAAAAACTATCAAAACACACAGATATGCTTGATAAGTCAGGTGGTTCTCTCAGCTGCCAGTTTCTTCAGGGATGCCCTTTTCAAAAACTATTAATTCCTTGTGTGGAAGATAATTTATCACAGAACTGCTCTTTTAAACTTCACTTTGTTGTGACAGTGACAAAATAATAGGCCCAACACAAATGCTCAGTAGTGCATTTCAGAAGCAATATTTGCCAGATTCTTCACTGGTCTCATAAACCATCCTGAAAAATAAATCTTAATGCCTTGCAGCAACCACATACAATTATTCTTCTGAAAAGAACTAATATACATTTGGGTTGATGTAGAACTTGGTGTACAATAACTAAGCAAAGAAAAAAAAATTATGCCCAACAAGCCTTGCACTCTGTAGAAGTTTGGCTTCATTTTTATTCTGAATGCATTCAGTACTGCAGCCATGGCCCCTCCACTATGGTACCACAAACAATAATAAACCACCTGGTGTATACACAAAAGAGCTCTGCCCCAAGGGGCAGTGAATCAAGCCAGGTTTTAAAACAGCACAGGCTCGTGATGAAGAACAGCATAAAAGCATTTCAAAGTTCACAGTTGAATGTAGCCTCACTCTCCCAGCAAATACATGGTAAAAAACATCCTGCCCCTTCAGACCATACAGTTGACCACTGCTCCTCAAAACAGCTAGAGAAGAAAGGATGGGCTAATCAGAGGAAGAAAATTATCACTACGATTGCGCTAATGGTATAAATTAGAGGTAGATATCCAGAAGGTCAAGACTTGATAATGTATTTTAATCAGGCTGTATTTTCCTAAAGAGCTGGGCTGGTAGGACAAAATGTAGAACAACATAGTAATGATGAGAAATGGTAAGCGAATAAAGGAGGAAAAAAAATATCAGAGCTGTGGAGAATAACAACTGGCTTGTTTAACATGACTGAAAATCTAAGAGGAGAAAAGGAATTTTCACATGAGACTATGTAACAAAATAAACCAACAAATGTAATTTATGTTTGAGCCAAGTAAAGCTTTGAAATCCATCACTTAATAAAGTACTGTTACAAGCACTCTGCTGTTCAAAACAAGCAATAACTTAAGTGTTATTCTTATTAGTGTTTCAAAATTGGAATAAAGCTAAAAGTACTGATGTTTTCAGAACAACTTGTTTAAAAACACAGGGTATATGACTGAGAAAAATATACCCTGAGTTGCTGTACAGTTATTTGTCTTTTCAACATCAAAGCGAAATAAATATAATTAAAGGAAGCTGGGGCATGACCATTTACAGGCCGGATTTTTTTTACCTGGACACACTCTTCTCTACATTGTGCTAAGTTGTTTGGATAGCAAGCAGAAAGGACTGTGTGTACCTTGCTTAGAGCAACTGAACACACTTTACACAGGGTGGGAAGCAAGAAGAAACCATGTAAAACGGAGTTCCTCAGAAGTGAGAGGAGTAGGCCTGCATGCACTCCAACCTTCAGCCTGATAGGTAATTAAGAGATTTTCTGGATAGTTCAAGAAGGGCCTGGAAACAAGTTGTTTTTTTGTTTGGTTTTTTTTTCCCCCTCCCTCAAATCTGGGATGCCAGCCAAAAATGAGCACTGTTGGAAAGGACATAGACAGTGGCTACTGCAATGAGACCTGCTTGCAAACCTTTCTTCTTCCCTCTTTCAGTACCTCTACAGTCCTTTTGCTTAGTGAGCTGTCATTTGTAGTTCACTTTTGTACACTTGAATAAAACACTTCAGTTTCCAACAAGGTAAGTTGGGAAATCCCTTTGACACAGAAGAGAAAGAAAGGAGGCCAGTCTGGGATCCCATTACACTGTTAAACATCACCTGGACTTTGAAAAGAATTGAAGTGGCTCAGGCCCCCTGACCATCACCAAAACCAAGCAGGTTTACAAACTTAACATGCTTATTTTTTCAGAAAAGCTTTTTAGATACCTATCTACAAATGTACATTCCACTAAATGACATTGGCTTTCCATACTTCAGTATTCTGGGATGCATCCAAACCATGTATGGCAAAGAGATTCCCAACCTAGATTAAACTGAACGTCCTGTAAATAGAGCTGTTACCTTACAGCACGGTGAAGATACACTGGTTTTGTCTGAACAAGTGCTGCCAGTTTTGTCTGCTGCCTCCTTACAGGCTGTCAGCAGCAGCTTGCTCGTCTGAACAGTGTTTCACATGTGGCAATGTTGCTTCCACACCTATGCCACTGACAGTATTTCCTGGTATCAGGCTCCATAATAATACATGCATAAAACCCAAGAAAAACTCACTGTACTCTTTGAGGGCGTATCCTAAGAACTCCTAAAAAATGAGAGTGTGTCACATGGTTTAAAAGGTACTGAATCTCTTACCTATCTTTACTACCATGAAAACAAGATTTAAAACCAACTGTTCAAATTAATATTTTCAGAAACTTACAAGCAACCCAAAAAATGTATTTTCATAGATTAGAGAGAATGTTTACTACACCTCTGCAACAGCCAGATCATTTTCTTATTCAAATAATTACCTGGGGTAGGTAGGGAACTAAGCTTAGAATAAAAATAAATTAAAAAATTATTAACAATGCTAATTAAACCATAACAGCTATGACCCCTCCCCCCCAAAAAAAACACAAACAAAAAACCCCAACCAACAAACCAAAAACCTTCAGCTACAAAAGAGTTGTATTCAGAAAAAAATAAAATTAAAACCTGGTAAAACACATCTTACTACATTACTCTCTTTCCACAAGCATTCTTAGACAAATAGTATCTCTATAGCTGTAAATAATACAGTTGTCTACCTAACAGTCCTGAAGACTGAAGCACTCTACACACAGCATTACAGCACCAACACAAGTTGTAAACTTCTTTACAGCTTGACCGGAACTTACTAAAACTTAATCATAGAACTCACTTCTTTCTGTACATCTGTACTTCTTTTCTGTACATTCTGTACAACTGTACGTTTAAGTACAGAAGATGATTTCAACATTGTCATGATATCAGTGACTGCAATACTGAATTACATCCTCCAACTAGTAGTAATTTCAATTCAAAGTATTACAGATAATTTAAATAGCATGGCAAATTTTCCTACCACAGATTCTTGCCCTGTGTCAGAAGTGTACTTATTTCCAGCCTCATCCTCTGCTGTTCTTAACTGGACTCCCCACACAGACCCGGACCTGCTCCATCACCCTGCTGTGTCTTTCAACTTTTGATTGACCCTGTTATCACCATCTCTGCTCTTCCCACCCTCCTCAGGTCCTGTGTTACTACGTCCTGGTCAGTGGGGACACTGTTCAACCAGTACTGGGGCCAGTCCAGTTCAGCCCCACCACACTGCTTACCAATACAAACACTAATAAAAGCTAACACTGTAACAAGCTACTTAATGGGATGTAGTAAAATAAAGGCATCACCAACAGAAATTAAGTGAAACAGAACAGAGGACCTCATTGATGGGCAAACCCCTACCTTTAGAACAGACCTCACTCTCAAGGGTTTCCTCTGGTCACCATATCTCTTCAATATGTGTAATCAATCGGATGTCCCAAGCCACCATCACAATTTGAGCACGTGAATCTTCCAACTCAATCAAGTGAAAACTTCCAGCAGAGTGAAAATATTTCCTGACAGTATTAGTGAAAAGATGTCATAATAGCTGTGGCATCTGACAAGTCCAAATTCATCTTAGTTCACAGGGACAGAAAAATATCATCTTACACTTTACATTGGATTAGTTGTAAATATTGCAGTTCAAAAGTATTCAGAAATTATTAACATGCTATTACCACACACAGATAAGTTGAACAAGAGGCGAATTTTGTGTGAGCTAAGTCAGGTCAGCTCAGCAGAGCCCGAGTGGGTAAGAACAGATGATTCTGGGATCAACTAGCTCAAGCACACAGGAACCAGCAGAGCCATGTCTCTTAGGAACAAGAGCGCCTGCCCAATACACAGCTCAAAATAGCTACAAGAAGAAGAACAGATTCTGAGCTGCAGGGCAGGAATGCTATTATTTGACACTGCACATACCTAAAAGGCCATTCCCCAAAGGGCAAAGAAGATTAATTCACTCCAGCATCAGTGGTAGATCTTTGCCAGTGTCATAGGGTAGGCCTGAGCTCTCAACACTGCGAGATCTCTGTGGTAGCCACTATTATTCACATAGCCCAGGCCAGGGCCAGCTGGAACTTTCAGAACAGAACAAGGTTTGATCTTTCCAAATATGGGTCAGGCAGGCTCTCCCATACCTAGGAATCTTACATTCCTGCTTTGGACTCTGTTTCGTATTTTTGTGAAACTCAGCAAAAATACTTCTTCCCCCTCCCCTTGCTACCAGATGCGTAAATCTGTTCCTGGCTCTGCCACTTGTTTGTCTTGGTGTTCACATAAATGCCACCAATTCCCCACATCAGGGTAAGAGAGTTGCTTATAGGAACTGGCAACGGAGAATATAAAACAAGAATGTCTGACTTGTTGGTGGGTAGTGTAACAGTAATAGATATCCATTACAATGACAGTGACATGCTCCATGACAGATTTTTTTTCCAGATGAGCAGTGTACCAAATGTAGATCATGTTTCCACAAAAGAAAAGGTTTCATAAGAGAACTTGGCAAGAATTAATTTTAAGTCATGGCAGTAAAAGCAATATCTCTTGGTGAAATTAAGGCAGATAAATATTTAAATGCATCATCTTACTTATTGGGCTGACCCATACATGCTACTCTTGCTTCTAGAAGGATTTTCACGGTACCCTCTTTAAGCTTTGACAAAAGGAAGTGAAACACACAGCTCAACACATATTTGTGAAAACAGTATTCTGTATTGACAAACATGCCACAGAAAGAAATTCTGCTTATCTTTTCAACACACTGTGAACAAAGATTTCAAACAAGTTTCACCTCAAAGTTCACCAGTTCCCCCTCTTTGCTTGCAATGCATAGAAAAAATGAGCTTTCTTTTATTCTCCTGTAGGTAAAGAAATTAGTTAATTAACAGTAACTCCAAAAGTAAAGCAATACGAAAACACTTAGAAAGCATGACATGCTTCTGGCAATCACTACCAAAGGATCACAACAGTCACCTCCCACTCCCCAGAGGAAACCTGTAAAATGTATTAAATACTCCTATTCTTGCACTGATTTAATGGAACTGTAAAGAAGACAGTCAACTAATATTGCTAGTAAAATTACATTCAATGTTTCAAAATTATATGAGAGAAATAAATTGCTGAAATATGCAGTTCTTCATTTGCAAAGATAAACCGACAACCTGGGAATATGAATGGATCAAGTTTTGTAATTTGAGTAATTTATTCTGAATACTCAAACTGTCAAAGATGAGCTGTTCAGAAAATTTTAAATCACTCTTAGGAGAATTTCCACTAAAAAAAATAACACAAATACATTTTCAAAATGCTTTGGAATTACAGGCCATAATGAGTAATCACAAAAGTTATACCTACCACAAAATAAAGTTAAATTCCCAATTTTCATTATCTTAAACACCAATACTAGGGGAAGACCTGTGATCTTGCCTAATCGGCTAATTACTCCTATAGTTATTCAATATTTAGTGAGCAAAACCCAATAGCTTGCAGTTGTATTAGTGCCTGTGGGTACAACGAGACAGTTGCAACTTGTCAGCACAAGAGACTTCAGCAGATGCAACTTCAGCCAAGATATGACACCTGAATATGTGCACAGGCAACACAATGAAAAACAAAACCATCTTGATGACTACATAAAGTCCTAAGAACCTACAGAGATAGGCGAGAAAGCTGATGAAAATAAGGGGAAAAATCTCTCATCCCTGGAAGTAATTTAAGGACATTAATTCATCTCCCTCCAAAAGCACCAATACCAGGTTAGGGTATTTTTGTAGACAGATGACAGCATAAAAACATTTAAAATAATTCCAACTCTATCACTTACTAACTGTATTTTCTATCCTTAAGAATAAATTAGTTTCTAAAAGGACAACTTATTTTCTTCCCTACTTCCACCCCAAATTATGTCCTGCTTTTTGGCACTTTGATTTATTTTTTTCTTAAGACAATTTTAAAAAAAATTACTGAAAAATATCTTTAACAAAGGCTCTGCTTAAATACTGGTCACTGCTGATGTCTGTGCTCATGAATAGAAGTGAAATAAGCAGCTCATCCATTTTACAGCTTCTTTAGTCTTTACACATTTGACCTCCATGAAAAACATGTGAGCATGAATTTAAATCTCTGGTATAAAAAGAGTATTAGACAACAAACTGATTCATGACTTTTCAATGAGATTGTGAATACTGATATCCTAAGAATGCATAATTTTAGAACAGAAATGAACAAACAGATTTGAATGAAACAAAAAATAATTTCCATATATTTAGGCCTTTTTTCCCCATCTCATGAATGTATAAACTAAATCAAGTTGTCAGTGAAGTGATACTTAGTTGCACTAGTTTACATTTTGATTTAAACTACTTAAGACAGCAAGTTGAGCACTTAACAGATACGAGCCAGCAGCTAACAGGAAGGAGGAGAACCACAAATACAAGTTACAAAATATATTCCATACTCCATCCTGTTGAAAACAATTTATTGGCTGAGTATAAGACTGTTTTCTAATTTCTAATTAGAATCATAGAATGGTTTGGGTTGGAAGGGACCTTAAAGATCATCTAGCTCCAACCCCCCTGCCATGGGCAGGGGCACCCTCCGCTAGACCAGGTTGCTGAAAGCCCCATCCAACCTGGCCTTGGCCTACACTTAGTTCTACCTAGTTCTTACACTTACCCTTCATCTGCTCGACTCTAAAGCTTCTTACCCGAGAAGAACAGCAGCTATACTCTCCCAGGCAATTCATCCTTTCTTGAAATATAAACTTGCTCTGCTCTGATAATATTCCTGTTGTTGCATTTAATAATAATGATTCTTGGAACAGCTGAATAAGACAAATAAGCTTTAGTCCTAATTGGCTCTATCTCTGAACACAAAAGAAGGAAATTTAAATCTCTGGCAACCAAGTATGCAAGTCATGACATGAAAAAGAGGAATAGTCTAAAAGTACATCATTAAGCTGCAGCATATTAGCCAATTTTCCTCCATTATGGAAAACTGTAGGACAGTGCTTGGACCAGAGCTATCAGAAAAAGCTCAAGTGTGAAGTAGTTCTGCCAGAAGAATAAACCAAATCATCTATAATTGGGTGTCCCTTGATACTCTTGCATTTGCACCCTGCTGCACACTTCCCATCTCAAAGCCAAGAAGCACAGCGGTCATCAGTATGTCCCTTTCTGATGCTATTGCTCAAACTTTCCTGGATTGTACGCTGTTCCCAGTGGATTTCCACAACCTAAACTAACTCCTTTCCGCAAGTCTAACCAATACACTCCTAAACGGTACAGGAATGCCCTGAATGATCCAGAACTAGACCCAGTACTGGCCAGGGCTGAGAACACCAAGCTCTGGGCTTTCTTTTCAGGTGGCCTCAAGATCTGGTTGTATCTTCAGAGCCACATCTACATTCAACCTAGAACAGCCCACGCCACAGCTGTTCATCTGGATGACTTTGAGAAGCATCAATAGGAAACATCTGGGGTCACAAATCAGTCAGGGTGTGGGAAGATGGTGTTGAACTATACAGCACTCTACAATGTGACAAATTCAGTTTTCAGCCTTTAGTAGCAGCCCTAGCACTGTGCAGCCATGTGGCATCACAAATCAATACAAATCCATTCCTCTTGTCAAAATTTGTCCAAAACATTCTGAAAGGGTAACTTCTTCTGACAGAAGTTACTTAATCTGGAGATATTAGATCTAATGTTATCACCTTTCTTCCTATACAAAAACATAAAGGCAGAATAAACTCCACACTGCATGACTTAATTTGACAAAATGTTATTATGTGCCTGGGCCTGATCCAGATCAGATTTGTATTGCTGGCTAATCTAATGTTGCACAGAGCCGGTATTAATGATCACAGAATAGCATCAGCACACACAAATTCAGCAAAAGGCCACTGATGCACAACACTACAATCATATTAGCCATCTAGATTGTATCAGTAGCTAACTGATGCCACTAGATTGAACTGCAATCTTGGCTGACAAGTACCTAAACGTATTGAAGCATTCTCAGATGTACATACACCTGGGACCTCGGAAAGTGGCAGTTACTGCACAATAAGAGGAATTAACTTTACAGTTGAAGAAAAGCTGGTGCTTCAGAAGCAAAGTTGATCGAACTCCTCTTCCTCTTGTACGACACGATAATATTTCATTCAAAGATTTACTTATTGGCTGTAATAACTTACACTATCATATATATACACACACCACACCTCACCTCCATTGCTACGGAAACCAAATTCTGGATTGGTACAGATTTATTGGAAGAGCAATACTTTCCACAGCTGGTGAAAAACATTCACAAAAACTTCAGGAAGCTGTAACATTAGCTAAAGATGTGAGATAAATCTATCTGTGGACACACAGGCATATAGACAGTTGCATAACTTAGATTGGAAATTGATTGAAGCAGCTTCTCCCAGGAAACGTTCCAAAGCAATGATAAAATTAAATTAGTAGCTTACATGTTGTTATTTTTTTCCATTACAGGAATTTAACTGTTGACCGTTACAACAGAAATAGCATACCGAATGAAAGTTAAATGGATAGACCTCAAACTGCACTTACGTGGAAACTAAGATAACTCCATACGAAATCTACAGCTCTGTCTTTTCCCTTTCCACATCCACACAAACATCTCAGAGTTGGTTTTTTTTCTCAGAATGATTTGAAATAGTGAAACTAAGATTACTTTGATTTCATAATGCTTCATAAAGCTGATTTTTGAATGAAAGGAAGTAATAGGTGAAAATACGTTGGTTTAAAATTAAAGATTGAGAGGCTTATACAGACAGAAAACTGTAACTTACAAGAACACATAACTTCATGAATTCTAACACCTCTATGAAACAGGCTAATATCTGTACAGCTAAAAAAAAAAAAAAAAAAAAAAAAAAAGTCCTCCCTCCTGGAGCAAAAAACCCAGCGCTAAGGCTGAAAGCTCAGCTGTATTTTAGTCTTTGTTAATCTGCATGGAATAGCTTTCCGTCCTGATCAAGTGCTGAGTACACAAGGCTGTCTTCAGCTCAGAATATTTGTATCTTTTTCCCCCACTGAGTGTCAACTGACTCATGTTATCCCAGCTAAAGAGAGTGCTAGGGCAGACAGTGCAGTAAGTCAAAGGAGCAACCCTTACGCATGACAAAGACTTAATAGGCCTACAACCACATGAACTGCATGCACCATGTGAAAAGCTCCTACTGAAACAGCTATTTCACCAGGCTTAGACTGTTTCCTTCCACCAGTGATGTCTCTGGGACAGTGTGCTACACTACCATGAGATGGATGTTACCTCCCTTCCTTCCCACTGCTTCTTTTCCTAACAAAAAGGGGAAAGGATGAGCTTGAAATGCACTGTTTTACTTGTCAGTATATGAAATAAACGCGAGCTTTTAATGACACTACATTACATGACACTGCAAAATTTTACAGAACAGTCTTCTAACTTATATTGGTTTGTAAATTCACCATACACTAGTAAAGAGAGTTATGTAAACATACAGGACACTAGCTGAAACTCCTTTACATGTCTGACATTCTCATCTCAGTCTGCTGTCCCTACTAAGGCTTTACAGGGCCAAATGCCAAGATTAACTGCTGCAGATTTTAGTTCCACTAATTAGAATTCAGCAACTCTTAGGATGTAAAATAACACTTCTCCCAAATAAATCTGAGTATTTGTTGAAAAAACACACTGGGTTTCAAGAACCCAAACACTTTGAGTGAACTTTTGAATGTTTAAAAACAACCTGATAAATGGTATTTTAAACGAATTATATAGCCTTGTGGCATGTTCAAAATTCAACTGCAAAACCAAAAATTTCTCAGATAAAAGAATTTCAAAACAGCAATAATATCAGGGACATTATTTCTGTAAGAAGAATTATTTGAAAAAATTAAGATGCTGAAGCACCTCCATCCTTTTTCTGAAATAGAAAAGCAGGAAGAGACCACAGAGTCACAACTCTTAACAAAAGCTATTCTCAATATACTTGTGTTCAACCACAGCAACTTTCCAAATCAGAAAATAGTATTTTACTAAATCAGTTTTTCCCCTTAACCAAAATGTCTTAAGGCAGCCAGACTGAAATCAGCATATGATCCATGCCGGAGATGGATAGCAGGACCCTTAATTTAAGGCTCATAAGTTTATTTCCAGCCCACACCAGTAGTCACTGAAAATTTTATTAAGTAACGGCTGTTTAGAAGCTACCACACACAATCCATCGGAAATGTATTAGTACACTTAAGCCTGTCTCAGAAGGGAGACTATAGATTTTGTGCCTCGAGATATTTTCTTCAATCCCTGTCAATTGCCCCTGAAAAATAAGTTAAAGTAGTTTGGTACAACATGGAAATTTGCAGTGACACTGTCAATGTGCCTTAGCACACAAGTCCCTACTTTCAGTACTACAATCAATTAAACTGAAAATAAATTGCTCCAATAGTAGCAGGGCAAATACCCCACACCCTCACCACAGGGAGTTACTGATGGGGATTTGCAGTGATCACACATCCTCTGCCTTCCCAGGAAGTCAGGCTGACAAAAGATAGCTGTCAAGATAGCAGGAGGATGAAAAGATTTAAAAATTATACCAAACCCAACTACAGGCATGAAAGCTCATTCCTGTGCTTACCTGTGTTTGCATAAATACCAAACATCCCCAATCAGCATGGAGATTTATGTATGAAGAAAAGAGATCACATAATTTGTGGAGATGGTCCCACTATTCATTATCACTCTACACCATCATAAGGGCAGGTGGGGGAGAAACAAAAAAACCCAAACAAACAACAACAAAAAAACCCATGCCAAACAAACACCCAAACCAAAAATAAAATTGAAAGCAGAACCACATTTACTAATTTACCTATGATAAGCAAGAACACAAAAAATATTTATAACTACAGAGTTTTTGTTGTGAACGCATTACCAAGAGACCACTTCATACTGTTCTTCACATTAGGGCAGACGTTTCAGAGTTACAGTCTCTCTCTGTTGGTACCTGACTAGCATACTGGCTATTAGCTATGTAATTTATACCCAAAAGAAGTATCTTCTAAAATATGAATTGTACTCATCCCGTATTCTATCAACTTTGTAGCTATCCTGAAATAAAAAAGGGCAAACACCAAGCAACAGGTGACAGAAGTATTTGTCTGTGCACCCCATTGTATGCGAGGCCACAGCATCCTGCCAGGAAGCCTGCAACACTGCAGCCTGCTTGCTCTGCATTTTGTTCCAAATTCTGTTTTCATCACCCATATCTGGCAGATTTCAATTTTGCCTCTTTTAGAAGTAATTTCCCAATAGTCTACTTCCCATTAAAAACCCTTTTTAAAGATTCAAAGCCTTTTAGCATTTCAAGTATGCTCATCTTACAGAAAAAAGCACAGGCAGCTCTAAAAGAAAGCTCCTAAAAAGCTTGGGGTGCAGTTGCAATGAAAAAGCCTGAAGTATGAATAAGTGTCATTCCGTCACTCTTCAAAACAAGTTAAAACCAAGTCTCAAGTTCAGTAATGAAAAAAAAAAAAAAATCCATGAGGGAAAATAAAATCTCTGCCTGTAAAAAAACCCTGTACGTCTAAAAGAATTAAATTTTGCTGTTAAATTTTGCTGTTAAAATGATCTCAAGTCCTATCACCCATACAGTTAAACAAACGAAAAATGAAAAAATAATTTATTTGCACCTTAAGAAATGTAGAGTTCACCCCTTTAGGATTTTTCACAGGAACACAACTATAACATACTACTGTACTGATATTACTCGGTATAAAGATATATTAATACAATGGTGGGAAACTATAAAATCCTAACATCTGTGCTATCTCTCAAGGACACCTTTAAGTCACACATGGTAACTGTGTGTCTGACTATGAAAACAAGGAATATTTATTTTATTAAATAATTCTATTCCTCGAGATCTGGTCTCCAAACTTGTTGTGAATTAGAAATGATTGATCTCAGTATGCTGAGAAGTAACATTCAACACAGTGGAACTAAAGATACACTTCTAAAGAGCAGGATTTTCTGTTTATTCAGTTGCCAGAACTTGATGCATGTGTGCACTGGATGAAATGAAGGGTCACAGAGATGTTCACTCGGTTACTATTTTGAGATCTTCATTCTACAACCTTAGAAGAGACAGTCCAACGTCAACAACAGACCTTTAAAAGCTGCAGTGCAAGGAATTAAAATAGCGTGATTAGATTTCATACTTTTAAGTGATTTAGAGACATACTTGTTTATATCAGAACAAATACAGGTGGAATGTTTCTCTGCATCCATTAGCACTTCCAATACAAAGTTTGTCTGGTCACTGGAAATGTTGCATAACACCTAATCCAGGGGTCCTCAAACTTTTTAACCAGGGGGCCAGTGCGTGGATGAAGTGGCAGGCAGTCATCTGCGGCTGCTTGGTTTCCCCCCCCCGCGGCAGGGGTGGGGGGTGTCTGTAAATACCGGGGGCCGGATTGAGGATCCTGGGGGGCTGTATCCAGCCCGTGGGCCATAGTTTGAGGACTCCTGACCTAATCCATATATCATCCAAACACTTATCACTACAGTTTTGCTATCACTTTTAACAACTATATAATGCCAAGTTTGAGACTGAATGGAAAATTATTTTAAACAGCTTTTGATAAACTACTCTAGTGAATTCACACACACAGTAAATGCACTCAACCCATTGATCTTGGCATTGATATCCACAATTTTTTACTTTCAGTCTGCATGGTCTTTAATGCAGCAATGTCTAATCCTTGCACCCAAGGTTCCAATGTATCAAACACTTAAAACATTTCTCACCACAACACACTGCTTCAGCTGACCTTCCTTTTTAGCCTTTATATCCTCTGTTTGTTCCCATCTCAAGATTGTTACGAAGGTTTTTTGGTGGCAAAGCTGTTTTGACTGACTTACTACCTGTTACCATTTATATAGATTCATCTTCTAATGCACAGGAAGTATTAAAAGGCCAGAAGAGATGAACTCTGGTACCCAAACAGTTTCTACTGAATGAAACGGATAATTCTGTAAATCCCACTAGATCCTACTGGTGATGAACTGGCTCTCAGTCTGCTTCTTTCACTAGTCATTTGAAGCTGTAGCTGTAGTGTAAAATACGTAAGGAAATTTTACAAGGGCAGTGTTATATGCTGTAGAACATAAATTGATTATGCATCTAAACCAAAAGTGTGAACATGACCACAAAGAGCCAGCCCATCTCCCCCCACCAAAAAAAAAAAAAAAAGTGCAGTTGCATGCAGGAATCATCCAAGATCCAAGAAACAAAGTGTTACCTGATCACTTAGTCTTCTAATTCCCTAATATGTATGTGTGCGTGCACATCTGCATACTCAAATGCTTTCAGTTAAAACAAACCCCATCATTTGGCATGGATCCAAATCTGACTCCAGCAAGCTAAAGCATTTGCCCTGAACCTGACGACATCTGGAAGAGCACACACACAGAGCTGGAAAACTAAATCTGCTGGTATCTGCTCCAAATCCTTTGCTGTGACTATTTTTCTATTTTAAAATATCTACATTCTGTTTAAGCAAGATTAATGTAAAAACAATTATTTAAAATGAAGTACACAAGTAGTAACATTGACTCAACCGCTGAGTCTCTACAGTCACAGATGGTAGTGGGGAGGATACAACTTGCCACTTCAAAACAGCAAAAGGTTTAAGGACATTTCAACTCAAGAGCTGGCTTCCCAGGAGATCCATTTACTTCATACATATTGTGACTTACAGAATGGAAGCGATACACCTCATAACTACAATGTGAACTGAAGTTTTACTTCCAATTTTGACTTTGATGTGGAGTTAATGGTTTGCAGGAATTCATAGCAAAAAAGGTAAATTGTTGCAGACACATGCAAAGCTTGTAGGAAAATCCACACCTCCCCCCCTGCCCCCCTCCCCCTTGTTAACCATCTTTCTTGCTTGTTACATTTCAACAGAAAATTTAACTTTCTAGTTTTACAAACACTGAATCAAGCATTAAAAAGCTGAAAAATGCTTATTATGCCATTCAATTAGAGAGCTGTGAGCATTTTGTTTCTCTAAATTTTTGTTTATTTCAAATGACTATGGTGAACATCTAGTCTTAGTTTTAGCTGTTGTTCCCACAACATTCTCCTGATAAGTAACTCAAGTGCTGCTAGCACAAAAATAGAAAATGCTATAAAACATGCCAGTATTCCCTATGTATAAGCAAGAATACTTGATGCCTTCCCAACAAGGTGATACAGCTACACTTAGTCTATACGCATCAAATCCCAAGACATCTTCAATAGTACATACATTGAAAAAAAGATATAAAATCGCAGTATTGATTCTGGATGCTTGAACTTTTGACACACCATTATATACCAAACTATTTTAACAAAAGTTGACTAACATTGCAGCACAGGTTACACACAGAAGTTATGCTATTAAAGAATAAAACCTATCATGATGTTGTAATCACACACCATTTACACACTCTGGGAGGAAAAAAAAACAACTTGCTTTTTTTCCACTTGATATAAGCATGATATGAACATGATACAGCTTTCTACTTAAAGTGATACTGCACTTTAAGTTACTTTTATGGCACCAAGGCTGCATTACAAAAACCAAAACAAACAGCAAAAATAGTCTTTCTCAGCACGGGGACAGGATTAGCAGGGGAATTTCATTTTTCTGAGACCAATCATCATTTTTTAGTTTCAGAAAACATGATTGCAAGAAAAATCAGCACAGGAAGAAAACAGTCTGTTTTTAAAAGCTACTACTGTATCAGCTAACACAGTTCTTCAGTTCAGAGGCATATTAACTGTTGTTTTTTTGGTTCTCTGAACAGTGAAACCTGTAGACACTTAGCTATCTGACCATAAGCAATTCCAACAGCAAGCAGCTCTCTCAAGGATAACAGCAGAAAGGTTCTACCAGCATGACCTGGACTTTGTGTGTCATTTCAGGCACCCATATATGATAAATCGTAACCACACTGAGCACACAACTCTGCCTAGCTTACAAAGGCAAAAAAAAAATAATCACAAAATAAAAAGCAGGAAAGAGTAATAATATTAGAAGTCACCTGTACAAAGCTCTCACTCTAACAGGGTAAAGCACTTGATTACATTACAGTATGCTGCATAAATGAATTATTGATCTCTAGGCTCAGCATTGCAAGAACTGTATGATTTGACAGGAGAATAAATAAAAACAAAACAAGCATGCATTTTCTTTTGAAGTTTCCATAATTACATACAAGCAAGTTCTGTCATTTCAGAGGTATCCATAAACTGATGTTATTAAACTTAGAGGAAACCAAGAAATAATCTTCTGAAAGCTGTATGTGAAACCCAGACAACAGCAATGTTAACCCTCCTATCAAGCTTCATAGAAAGGTTTCAGCTTTATTTACGCAAACCAAAACCAAAAACTGAGAACTCTCTCCTCCAGTAATATCATACTGACATAAGTCAGACAGTAAAAAGTAAACTGATATGTTACCAACAAGGGAGCTAAACTGTTGTATTACAAATAATTGTGGTCTAAATACTTGCTAAAACTAAATGCATATTCACAAAAGCTATCTGGAGTCAGAGACCACAGTCATCAAAATGTGTGATTTTTTAGGAAACAATGACACCTCTCAGCATTTTGGATTACTGTTACCTTTCCACCTGCAATCCCTGTTAACTGGTTTTCAGAGACCAGCTCTCACTGCCAAGCTGGACATGGACACACCACTCCCCCACATGCGCCTCTAAACCCTGATTAGCTAAAACTGAGTAAGCAAAGTGGTGTCACGGAAAACCAAGGTGCACTCACCGTTCCGACTTTCTTCATCAATAGGAACTATTGTGGCTGGAGGACCTGTTCTGGCCAATTTGCAATCTATAAAGATGAAAAGAGAAGTTATTTCTAATTCCAGAAGAAGGATCTTGGGGGTTTTGTTGCTGTTTTTTTAAAACCAGTCAGGATGTTCAGCATACCAAAGACAAGTATTTACTTACATAAGACGTATGTATGAGCTACAAAGCTAAGTATACTCACAGAGGATCAAAATCTGAGCTCTTTGCCTATCCCTTACTCAGATAAACTTCATAAAACAAGGGAGAATCTGATGACAAAGGCTTTAACGTCTCAGATAGTGATCCATATTTAAAACAAACACTTAAACAGCAAAAATTGAATATAGTTTGTTCTGTTATCTCTTATGTCAGCCTTCCTTTCCATGTCATGAACATACATACCCTGGATCTTTGTCACATACCACCACAATACAGTCTGATGGCTACACTAATAAACCTGTTCATGTCTTGCTCTAGAGATACCACCAGGGATCTCAGTGAAGCAGAAGCCTTTCAGGACAGAGATAATACAATGGTAAGTTAACCCAAATAAATAACAAAGAAATTATTAAAAGGTGTAAATTGCAATTAAAGCTTCACAACAAAAACAAACATAATCTGAATGTAATCGCAAGAAAAGGATCTAATTAAAGAGAGTGAACAGAATTTTAATAATGTTCTAAGGAAAATAAAAATTAAGAACAGACAAGCAATGTTCAGGAAGTTACGTTTTGCCATCTTACCCTCATATTGCCAGTCTGGAGTCAAAAGTTTAGTCATCAATGGAAGCAGAGCAGAATAACGAAAGAAAATAAGTAAGATTTTGTTGGTTTACTAAAAGATAGGTTCAAAGACAAAGCAGTACATGCAGATCTAGCAAATACATAGGTGTAGTCTTAAAATACATAAAAGCATGTATACTACCTGTGATTATTGTACTTTGTGAACAATTTGTATTTTACATTAAATAGAGGAAAAATATTACCTCTTTAAAGCATACAGAAATAAAAGGTAATTAAGCAGCGCTTTTCATTTTCAAAGAGCCTCACAGTATCGATGAAACTACATGATAAAAAGACAATTACTCTCCTTCCCATTTAACCATGGAGAACTGTATACGAAACTGCAGTTATTTAAGACATGTAGATGCTACTCTGATCCTCCTGACATGGACCCGGCTGTGTGGATGGCTAATTGGTATCTAGCCAAGGAAAGAAATGCTGGAGTATCACTGTTTTTCATGGGGATTTTTTAGGGGGTTTTGGTGGGTTTTTGGTGTTTGGTTTTGGGGGGGTGGGGGGTGGGGTGGGTGTGGTGGGGCGTTGGTTTTGTTTGGAAAGGTTTAAATGCTTTACACAAAAATCTCAACAGAAAATCATCTGTAAGTTAAACACAAGAGCAAGCTGAGGTAAAATGCTATTTCCCAGCTTATGGAAAAAAAATTACACATTCATAGACTTCAAAAGAATTACGCTGCAGCTAATTACAGACAGTAATTATCCCAGCACAGACAAGACCTATGAAGGAAGATCAAAACAGTGAAGCATTTACTCAGATCTCAATTTAGGTGAAGCCTCTAAATCTAAAGGACATCTCTGTGGCATGATAATTTCCTCTAGCAACAGCTTTGCTATTCAGCTGATGAGTTTGACTGCAAGACCAAACTTCCAAACACCAAACTTCTAAACACCAAGGGCAAGGATTGATAGCATGGCATTCCTTCAGGCTGAATATTTATGAACAGCCTGAACGACACCTGAATTAATACTAACGATAACACAGTCACACTATGTCCTGGTTTCAGCTGGGACAGAATTAATTTTCTTCTTAGTAGCTGGCACAGTCGGTATTTTAGATTTAGGATGAGAATAATGCTGATCACACACTGATGTTCTAGTTGTTGCTAAGTAGTGCTTACCCCAACTCAAGGGCTTTTCAAGTTTCCCATGTTCCACCAGGAGCAGATGCACAAGAAGCCAGGAGGGAGCAGAGCCAGGACAGCTGACCTGAACTAGCCAAAGGGATATTCCATACCACAGAACACCATGCCCAATGTATAAACAGGGGGAGTTGGCCAGGGGTGGCTGATTGCTGCTCAGGGACTGATGAACAGCTATATTGTGCATAATTTTTTTTTTTTTCCCCTTGGGTTTTATTCCTCTCTCTCCTTCTCCTCCTCTTTACAAATACTATTGCTGTTGTTATTAATTTTACTTTATTTCAACTATTAAACTGTTCTTATCTCAACCCACTGTTTTTACCTTTTTCCAGTTCCCCATTCCTATCCCACCACAGACAGGGAAGAATGAGTGAGCAGTTGCATGGTACTTGGTTGACAGCTAGGGTTAAACCACAACACACAAAAGTAAATATTTTTTATTTTATTTTATTTTATTAAGACAAACAGGCAACCCTTGCTCTGAAGGTAAAATACAAAGAGCTTGTGTGGATACCCACTCACTCCCTTACATCGGTGACACTGCTTGTAGAGTTTCAAGAGTCCACTTGGTTCACTATTCTAAGCAGTTTAAATAAAATTATTTTATTAACAGATTCTCAGTACTTATTCCTTTTGTTACTCTACGCTTTAGTTTGAAACAAAAATTGAACATTTTCTGCTGATAATTTTAAAGCTTTTTGTTTTGAAGGCATTAACAGAGCAAAACAGATCATCTGAAAAACTACACCTTTCATTTCACCGTAGTTTCCTACGAGCATATCATGTGGGAAAATAAGTAACGTTGGCATATCCACACAAAAAAAGGATTTTTCCCCCTGCTCTTATTTTTTTCGCTGGATGCAATAGCAGGACTGTAACAGCACAACTCTACCTTTTTCTAGAGATGTGTCACAATTTTCTAGGAGTTTATATTCTCCTAACTGAACGACCCTTCTACAAACTCTTTGTTAGGGCAGCAAAGCTCACTGATACAAATTTTTACTGATACTTTGTTTTCAAAAATCGTTCACCACTGAACAGCAATTACTGCACAAATAACCCAAACGAAACCCAAAGCAGGGGCAAATTTTAATTTTAAAGATTGCATGTGCCTTACCAAAAGTATAATCATGACTTTTTTGGAAAGCTTAATGAGCTTTTTCACCATCATCTACGTTTCCATGATGATGTTTTCTCCTTGCTGGGTGTCTCAATTAAAAGTTCACTGAAATCAGGCCAACCTCTAGTTCCATTCTTCAAAAAGCAAATAACCAAAATTACAAGTCAATCACATGCTAGTGCCCTTTTCATGTGATTGGTTTTACATGAAACACATCAGGATTTCCAGAATTATAATCAAAGTCATTATATCTTATGTTTAAAATCAATGTTCAGCATCGAAATCTGGATATAGATAGTCTCAGAGAAAAGACAGACTATACAGTTCAGCAGTTTGCAGAGAATTTATTGCAAGTATGAGCAGGTGAAGCAATAAAATTTATAATGAGCATAGCCAAGGGAAGAAAAAAATAAACAGGATGTGTAGTAGAAATCTTGCTGTGGATTACTGTCATGGCACCAATAAAAAAAATGTTTGAAGAAACATGTAGTTTTATTGCATAGATGAGAGTTCACAGATTGCTTCATACAATTTCCACCATGTCAGTACTAGCCAAACATCCGATTGCTTTTTAAGATGCATGTCACATCTCCCCCTCCCCTTCTCAAAGGCCAAACCAAATAATGCCACAGCCTCATTTAGTTTCACATTCATCACCATACACTGAACACATAAATCTAAAATTGTTAACTTACACAAGCTGCCGATTCAAAGGGAGACAATCAACTAAAAAAAGTTACATGTTGTTAATACATGGGTGGTTCCTTTTTTTTCCTTGCAAAATACAAACAGTAAGCAGCAGCAATAAGACCTCAGTGATAAGTCAAGCACTGTGTTGCATCACCAGGCACCAGCGAGACCTGGTGGGAAACACTGGATACATGAAAAAGAACATCTTTAGACTGAGCCAGGTGCACAGAAAGGTTATTCCCATCATCAGGAGGATAGAGTCCATCCTATAAAGATGACAGAAGCCTGAATTAATTAGTCTAGGAAAATTAAAGCTCTATAGAAATATACTTGAGTAAACATCAAGGAGGAAAAATGAGTGAAACTAAAGACCAACACCAGTGCAAACACTAAGTACAAAGGAGAAATGGCTGCATGCTGCCCACGAAGTTAAAAAAAAAATATGTTTCCAGCCCAAACTTGTTTTTTTGGGGACTTTTTTTTTTTTTTTTTTGGGGGGGGGGGGGGGGGGGGCGGCAGACAAAATAGATCCTTGAATGCTTTTCCACAGCAGGAACAGCACAGAGATGTAATTTCATTCAGCTTTTTTTGAAAAATACCTTCATTTGCTTATAAAAAAGATTGCAAGGAATGCTCCTCAGTAATATCATGAGATGGGGTTCAGTTTTTCTCAATTTTTATTTGAATGTTCCTCAACAGAAATTATTTCAGCAGTAACAGATTACTTTATTCAATACAAACAAACCTAGATAATTTCAGCACCAAAGGTGACTTACAAAGGAAACACTCACACAACACTTTACTTGCCTGTTCTTCTGTTTTAAAGTGCTCTATATCTGATTGTGCGCCTCAATTATTCAATATTGTAATTATTTCAATTTCACACTGCAGATTATTACCAGAATATTTACATGCACCTAAGTAACAGACCAACATTTTAATAAAACTATTGCAATCGCTAAGACAGGATGGTTTCCTTCCATCACATAGTTTATTTGCAAAAAGGCTCTGTGCCACATCAAACAGCAGCCAGCAAGCAGTAGCAGGGAACACCACCACACAGAGGGAGGCTGTCTGACTTGTCTTACCCATAGACCAAACCTCTGCTCTGCTGGAAGCACAGGGAGAAGTAACACACTGAACCATGGTCTATTTCTTCTACATTTGCTTTTTAAAACTTTTTCAAAAACAAGGCAAGTTCTCCTTGAAATTCCTGGGCATAACAGAGCAGTCATGGAAGTAAAATCATGCTAAATTGAACATACTTTAAGGCAGAAAAGGCCCTCCATAAATGAGCTTCCCTATCTACAGGTTTCACAATGTGTTTTATGTTTAAGCAGCAGTGCTGGTAAATGTAATCTCGATGTAGCAGTGCCCTCCTACCAGCCCCAAGTGCCTTACAAAAATGCAGTAGGCATCAAGCAAATAAAACTTAGTACAAAACAACAAGCTAGGAAGGCTTTCCTAAATGCTCACAAAAAAGCATTTTTGTTCCTGTCATTAACTTCACTGTTCCATCTAACTAGTATATTTGCTTTAAAATTACATGATCAAGACAAAGGCAGATAAATAAAGGGCCTGTTTCCTTGGGAGTATAGTGAAAATCTATTTAACAAACTCTTCATGGAACAGTTACATGGCTCAGATCCATTTGGTTCTGATGGCTAATTTTCATTATTCTAATTTTTATTTATTTTTAATGAGATGGCTTAGAGGAAACCCTCAAACAGTGTTCTAAGTAAGATGTTGAGTAAGGTCACACAGCCTGAGCCAAAACAAAAACAAACATAACTTGAATAATCCCATATTCTGTCAATGGAGAGCTGCCTGACCATCTTCCTTTCACCTTGCCTTTGCCCTCTCAAAGGCACTTCCCATCCAAAGGTCACATTACTTCAAATACTCTATTTCAACTTCACAGACAAAGTAAACAGAAACATCTATGAAAATGAAAATAAACGTCAATGAATTAGCAAATAAGAAACTTCAAGTGTGGGGAACTGACATGGAACACGAAGAGTTCTAAAGACACCTGAGTGAAGGCAGTCACACAAGCAGCCAGGGATTAGACTGCCTGACAGCCAAAGGCCCCTTTCCCAGCACTGCTGCCCCACAGTCGTGGGGGTTTGCAATTAACAGCAGTGCACTTTCTCCTTCTGAACTCTCCTCTTTTCATTCCCACCATCCCGAAGGCCAAGTGCATCCTCCCAGCGCCCCTCTGCCTCAGGTAGGGAGCTCTTTCTCCTGCCATCTCCCAAGAGACTAGTGCCTCCTCAAAGATGTCTTAAAAGGACCTTACAAACAGCTCCTGCTCCTAATCACGAGGGATGCAGCTCTTAGCCACAAACTGTAGATGGAGCTCATGAGGCTACAGTAGCCTTTGCATGTATCTCCTTAACAACATTTTCAATAAGCCCCATATTCATGTATTTGCAAAGACAGCTGTAGCCTCACACATATTTAGAAGCTGTCTAACAATGAAGACCCAAAGTTCTAACTTCACAACGCGGTCACAGTGATCAAAAAGTGTTTGTAACATCCCCCTACTAAACACAACTACTTGGAAACCCCAAATAACCATTTGAATTTCATATATCCCTAAATTCCAGCAAAATACAATATCTGAATTAGCTGTGAACAGTGTCTGAAGTTGGCTGTTCTGATCATTAAATCATATGACTTCAAGGCATCCAATTTCATCAGCTACTTAATAGTAATAAAAATGACTTGCCCCACAAAGTCTTATAAATTTAAGTGACTATAACCAAAAAAAGGTGTCCCACAACACTTGAGAGGGGATTTGTGATCCCAGTAATAGCACACAACTTTAAGAAAGTTTCAATAACTTAGTCCTACCGCATCAAAGACAGCAAGAGTTATACCCTGACCAGAAAAATAATCCTAAGCGACCTGTCCTGCAGGGAGCACAGCATGCTCCTCTGGAAAACAAACAGCCAACCTTAACCTTTCTGGGGACATTATTCTGTGAAATAACTGTCACCTGCTAAGTGCTCCTGAAATAAAAACAAAAAAAAAAAATCCAATTCAATATGCTAATTACCAACTCTTCTTCCAGCTGCTTCAGGAATACACAATTATTAAAATTATTTTACATTTTATGTTGTATTTTGCTTTTATATATTCAGGAGTA
This sequence comes from Falco biarmicus, assembly GCF_023638135.1. Classification (NCBI taxonomy): domain Eukaryota; kingdom Metazoa; phylum Chordata; class Aves; order Falconiformes; family Falconidae; genus Falco; species Falco biarmicus. Next base: position 34,741,773 of record NC_079296.1, read on the forward strand.
GTTTAGTTTTATTCAAACGAATAGTCACAGGGAGTACAACAGGCAACCTCAAACTGACTCAGTTTCTAGCAGATACGCAGCCTGATTTAAAAAAAAAAGTTATTAAAATTCTATTCACTAACTACTAAAAGAAATTATTTTATTTGTTGGAAAGAATAAAATCTCATTCTTGACTTTGTCACTGGAACAAAGATCAGACTCTATTACTTCAGCATCAATCCCTTACCTAGAGCATCTCCCTGGGTCAGGAAACTTGCACCATGTGATTACTCTATTACTTATGTTTCAGCCACTCCTGTTGTATTAATGAAGTTCAGAATGTTAAACTTAACAATTACTCGGTATTTGCATGAACATTTAATCCAAGCTGAAAATGTTGTGAAAGGTGGTGTTGGTCACACTTAAACAGCTTTCCTGTGAAGCTGTGAACTCAAGAGACAGAATTCAGGCCTGGCAACTCCGACACACTGAATAAAGCCATGTTCATTCAACACTGAACACTTAAACCTATCCTTCAAGCACAGCTCACAAAAGCAATGTTCCAAGAATAGGGTATTAACTCTTACTTGTTTTCTTTCTGTTAATTTGTCCAAACTCCTCCTGAAACCATGAAAGTGTGCAGTATCTACAACACCTTAGAGCAGGCTAATTTTGAACCTATTCACTGCTTGTTCATTCACATGGTGCCACCTCATCATGGTGCAGGAAGAAGCAGTACCCAACCATTCCCTACTGACCCTCTACACCCTCTATGACTTCAATAAACCATTTTGTAAACCCTAAATATTGCAGTAAACAATTATTTAAAGTGAGTTCGGGATTCTGATCCAATTCAGTGACTATGTGCTATGAATAACAAAAATAGCAATATGGAAAGTTTAATATTAAAATTAGTTGCCATCTTTAAACAAACTCATTGCAACTCTGGAGCCTCTAGGCAAAGAGCCCTACTGATGCCTCAGAATCGCCACCAATTGCACTGCGATAATTTTTAAGCCATATGTGCAAATGTTTTACAATAAGGCACATTAACAACATAGAGGACCAGTCAGCTTAACCCCTCTTTAATGATGAACACAAGCAACAGTTTTCAGGCTAACACCGTATATACCATACAATACTATATCAGACATACTGTGGCAGTTTAAGATGTCACTGTCTCACAGCTGGAGAAAAAGTCCTCCCTACTGCTGACCTGGCAAAGCAGAGCACATTGACATTTGAACTAAGCCAGCTCATTTTGTCCTGACATCCCAGAGGTGACTCTATGCAGTCTTTTAATTTGGCTTAACTGTTTGAATAATAGCAGCTGATGACAAAGCAGTACAAATGACTGGCAAGTGAAATGTGAGGCTCTGAAACCTTGATCACCCCTGCAGAGTCTGAAGCAGCTGTCCAACCATAGGATAACTCACACATAATTTCTGAGTATTGAAATTACAGGTCCAGCTGCCTACCTGTGGTCTGCACCAAAGCAGACAGTAAAGCCACCTTATTTGCTACACATGCAATTATAGAGAAAACCTTCGGTAGTTCAACACTGAATGCTGGGAAACCAACCTCTGTAATAATGAAGCACTGACAAGCCATTTGGTACTACACAAAGCCTGTCAGCAAGCCAGCCAAAACCGTTTTCCAGAGCCAGAAGAGTGGGAGCACAGTTAGAGAAAATCCTGAAGGAACAGAGAGTTTTCTAGTACCTAGAGTGGAGCTAAAAGGCTAAATCTTTTTGGTTTCATTCTTCCCCTCTGCATTTACATGCATTTCAATTTTGCTCTGATGAGAATAAAACAAAGGCAATACTCAACATTCAACAGTGCTCCTTAGTTCAGTGAGAGCAGTAAGCATTATGCAGTAGTCTTAATTTCAAGCATACTTTTTTCTTCAACACTGACCCTTTCTGTCCATGTTGAGAAAGGAAAAAAGAGCTTGTGAAAGAGGGTTTAGGAAGTCAAAGTATTTAAAGCTTTTCTTTTCCCCCTTTCTTCTGTACTGTTAGGCACAAAAACCCTTGCATAAAAGTCTCAGATGTATACAGCAAGAACCACTAAATCCAGTCCTCAAGCCTGAGTCACCAATAATACTGTGGCCATTTTAATTATGAAATTAATAAGAAGTCATTAATAAAAAAATAAACTATTTCTGCCTGATAACTGACCGGAAATTAAAGAGTTTGTGCATGTGCCACACACACACACAAAAAAAAACCCAAAAGTGTGACAGAATAAAGCCAGAACACCTGTACTAACTGATTTACCAAAATGTTGCCAGAACAGCAAGTGCCACGAGGGCAGGTTCTGAACTTCTGGGGAGGCTGGAGACTGTGCAAGCTACTGAGAAAGCCTGTTTCAAGAGAAGTGGTTCACAAAACTGAGTATCAGCAAATACAGTAAAACTTCAAGCCTGTGTGTTTTTATAGATTGAAATTCCCAGCAAAGCTCTTGGGAGTTTGCAATATACTGGGAAAGGGATAGTGTATTCTTTGCTTTAGTTAAATTGGAGATGCAAGAACTGAAATTCTAACAGACTGTGGCATTGGCTGAGGCTAAAGCACCCCCACATTTAAATCTGCTGGAAAATTTATTTCTGTTTTCAGATGCACTGTCAGAAATGCCCCAATTGCTCATTAAGTAAATAGTTCTTTGAAAGACCTTATACTTATCTCCATGGTTTTTACTTCCACGATTCAGCAGGGAACACTCACAGAAAACCCCCGTGAAAGTCTCTAAACACTTCTATTTACAGAACAAGGTTCCTAATGAAGAGCTACATAGAACCATATATTTGAGTAACTAAGCAACCCAGTTTAAGGGGAAAATGTCCTGTCTTGTTTCCTGTGTGACTGAATTCAGAACTACAGCTGTGCAATTTAGGATAAGCTTGGCATAACCTTTACATTAGCAGGCTTGTACTACAATTGCTCTGTATTGAAAATAGCATAAGAAGGGCTTTCACAGGCTATTTTCAGCTCTTCCTGACAGACATCTCTAATTGTAGAAACTGGGAAGGAACGACAGCAAACTTGAGTTTGATTCAAACACACTTCTTAAATCTACACTGAATTTCTGTGCTTTGATTCAGAGTGTCTCAGTTAAGCACTACTCTAAAATTCATAGCACAGAAACTCAAAGACCAAAGTGAAAGATGAGCTAAATGTTGAAATCTGACTGTAGCTGAATTTGGGTATGGTTTTGTTTTTAAGTGGACAAAAAGCAAGGCTGATGGATAATAAAGTATAAAAAAGACATAAACTAAATAAAGAGTATTATTGTAAGCTCTTGTTCCCCCACAGCCTCAGAAAATGTGCTTTTATATAGAATATGCAACCTGATCAGCGGATTTATTTTGTGGCTTTATTTTTCCATTCTTCCAACTCTTTTTTTCACAGATATATTATCTATAAAGGGTTTGGTACGTGAAAATTGCCTTGCAAGTGCTGTGGATTGCTATTTTACTTTTACAGCTTTAGAAAAATGCAGTACTATCCATCTTTTAGGCAATACTCTTTTAGATTGAAATAACTTTCCATTTTACAAGCAGTTGACAGTGTCTTTAAAATCACACTTCTGCCTGAAAACACTGTAAAACACATAAAAATATGATATTATGCCAGGTAGCACCTAAAATTGCTATTACCAAAAGTGATTTTTAAGAGCGTTAAAACACACTGGATGACTCAAGAATAGCTGCAATATCTTCAGAAGTGCTTAGAATCCAAAAGTTGACTAAACCTCCTTTTAACCATTACTATGCACTGAGCATTACAATGTCATGATTTTTTCAGTATTTTTGAAATTTCATTTTCCCTATTACTTGTGTGATGCATTTAAGACAAATTTCATACAGGAGCACACAAAAAAAAAAAACCCAACCCAAAAACCTGCTTAATTTGGAATTAAACAATCCAGATACTAGAAGTAAATTTTAAAGTCAAAGCATTTTAACTACAAGTACAAGCAACTCCGGAAAAAGCAGCTGGAGATACTTGCAACCTTTCATATTGCTGAAACTTCTTTACATACAAATAAAAAAGGATTAGCTTTTACTAACTGAAACATGGGACACAGCTAAACTGTCTATAGATGAGCTAATACTATTCAGCCTTCCCGGTTCCTAAAGTGTAAATTTGTGACTTTTAGACTATCGGCTCAATATTAAGGTTTATTGCCACTGAAATAGAATTACCAGGCTTTTGTTCCCCTGAACAGGTTCCTTTATGCCAGTCCCAGACTCTTTGTACACAAGACAGGGAAAACATTAGTTTGTCTTCCACAGAACTGTTTGAGATTAGCCAAAACAAAAGAAAGCAGCATTAAGCATAAGTTTAAGATTAAGTTTAAATAAATAATAAAAAAAAAACCCTACATTAATTTTTGCTATATACAGACAGGGAAATTTTCTTTTTTTAAAGCAAATCTAAAATCTTAGAATTTTACATTACAATATTTGAATACCACTGAATGATATTCTTGAGACTATGATTTCACCAACTTTCTTTAAAAAGCAGCACTTTATAAAGTAGACTACAAAAAAGTTATATTGACATGAAACCTCAACCTGCCTTTGGATTTTTAAGATTATAAACCCTCCATCCCCTCCTTTCAACATCAGCAATATCCACACGTTCTTAAGCAAAAAAGAAGAGTCAAGTTGTCAGTCTTTTGGTGGTAGAACAAGAAGCTGTTTTGCTCTTCTGAATTCGCCTCTCCCATGCTGAGCACTAGGTGCTGTAAATATTTAAACAGTTCAAGAAAATTCCACTTGGTACCAGATGTGCCAAATCTACAGCAGGTAGCAGGTAACACACACCTATCTCCACTGAAAACAGGCTGTGCTAATTAACCCACCAGTCCTAAGGTTGTTTATGTTTCAGGTAATTAACTTGCAATTTCGTGAACATTTACATATTGTGCCTATAAATATCTTTCTCATGACATGGCTAATGAAGCCAATGTTGATCAACATCTTCCTGTAATTTAATCAAGACATCAAGCAGCAATGACAGAAGGCAAGGAAGTTGCTTTGCTGCTTGGTAAAGCAATACCCTGCTGCGCCCTTCACGGAAATGAAGAGAAGCAAGACAACTCCTTGCCTTAAAAGGCACCCTACTCTTTCAGCTCCTTGAGTACTCCCTCAAATGCTGCTAAAATTAGCCAAGCAAAATAGACTTCCACAACTGCATCTTAATTACAAAAGCTCAGTATAAATTTTCTCCCTCTTTCTCTGTTGGCAAATGCAACCCCATTCTGGGAGGACAAGCTGCCACGTCCTACAGTCATGGTATTCCACTGGATTATTTAGCATACACCAGAGTATCCCCTACTCCATCCCTGCTGAAACAACCATCTGCACTACTGAGGGCTGATCTAGATGTTTTCACATTTAAAATACTGATCCTGATAATGTGTCTTAACTAAATGTTGATTTAATTACCATCAAACACCACCTTAAAGCAAGACGGACACTGTGCTATGGTTTTGAAAGCAGAAAGGCGTGGATATTTCAAGACGACATTATATCCACATTAGTGACAAAAAAAAAGCACCAAAAGGGCCAAAACCTGCTTTTTAGGCATATTTCCAAGCAGATACATAGTAGCAGAATCCAGGAAATAGCATAGAATGAACTTGCTACTTGAAATCAGGTTCCTGTGGCTTCATAAAGTTAAATTATTTCGCACTGAGGATGTTGACATATTCACAGACATAAAAATCAATTAGCCAAAGGTCTGGAAAATGCTGCCCCCCCAGACTGGGTGAAAAGGTAGAGCTGTAAGCAGAAAGCAGGCTCCAAAGTCACAGATACAAGGCCCTTCCCCCGACTTCGCCCCCCCCCCCCCCCCAAAAAAAAAAAAAACAAAAACCAAAACCAAACAACAAAAATACCAACAAAACCAAAACCCAAACAAAACCTTATCTAAGATATTGCGCAGCTCTTACATGCCACCTGAGTAACATCCATTTGCATGTTCCTCATCCATGAAAAATGCAAAGTAATAAGACTTTACTTCAAAGGATGACACTTTCTGTATCTGTTTAATAAATTATGGTCCAATGGATTCAATAATTGAAGTGTGAACTGCTTTCTGCCCATCATATATCTAGCCTGTGTCTAAACAGCCTGAACCTGAGTTAATTATAAAAACAAGGACTTTAACGTTGGGTAGCTTACAAAGAGTTCTTTGTTTTTCTTCTGGTTAAATGCATACTTTTGATACCTATTTTGTTGAACAAAAAGTGATACAATCTTGATTTTATAATTAAAATTCTTCCCATCTACAATGATAATCATACCCATCCTTATAGGAGTTGGACTTCAGATTCCCACAGTTTATTATTCACATCTTCAGGTAAATTCACAAAACATCTCCCAAATTCTAACCACAATTTGCCTGGAAACAAGCAGTGCAGGGCAAGGGGGAGTACAAAGCTTATGTGCAAAGTCAGTACTTTCTTCAAAATGTATTTCAGAAAAAAAAATTGTGGTGAAAAGCATGAAGGTGTAACTTAAGCCTCTTTTTTGAAGCATCTATTTAATAAGCAAACTACAATCTGAGATGAAAAAGTGTATCTGTGGCATCATATATTACTCCTGCCAGGATTTCCTTACACTTATGTCCAGAAAGCTTGGGTCCCGCTAACTCAAAAACAGTGTGCTAAATGCAAAATAGTTACAGCCTTTGTTTCTCTTTGAACCAGTTTAAGCTTTATTTTAGTAAATTTAAGGTTTTTAGGTATCTCCCCTGTAAAGCAACTATGTGAGCAAAGAAGCATGTGATTACAAGACATATGTAGACAAAGGACTATATGACTCAGCACCCTTCAGCAGACGGTGGTTGCTAGCACCCATCTGGAAAAGGCTCCCAAAACATGCCAAGCACCCATAAAACATAGTGTTAGAGCCAAGCAAAGCAGCTGATGCTGGTGCGTGGGCTCTCCAAGCTCTGAACACTGAAAGATTCTTTCCAGAAATTTACATACTTTAGACAGGATGATTATTTATTTTTTTCTTCTGTTTTTTTAAGAACACTTGAAAATTAAGTCCAACCATGGTACATCTGCTACCTGAAATCTTTATTATAAAACAACAGACAAATTGCAAGAAGAGAGTATTTCTGCTACATTGAAGACATTTAATATCCCTTCCACTATGACTCCAAACCCTCAAAATACGTCCTTCTCAATTTTTACTTACTTAAAAAACAGTTTCAAAAATAAATACCTTATACAACATACTGATTACCATCAAAACCTCTCTCTCTTACTAATCTCTGGGAGAACTGAAGACATGGAAAACATACCTTTTCCAAAAAACAGACAGAGCAGTGGTACCTCTGTGCTTCCCAAGATACCAAATAGCAAAGAAATATCATAAAACCCACTAATGAATCAACTACTCCTGATGCTAATAATGAGTATAGGTAAATTAACATAAATTCCAAGTTCAGCTTCTTACTGCAAAGACTATCAAAATTTCAAAAAAAGAAGAGGATATTTGATGGCAGAAATAAAGATTGATCATCTGCTCTTGGAAAAATACAGCTCTCCTCAATGTTTCGGCTCCTATGAAAAACTAGAAGTGCCAAAGGAATGTCAGCTTCTACCCATCAAGTGATCCTTCTTTCCCCTCCAAATACATACGTACACACAAACTTCTCAAAACAGCATTTGACTAGAAAGGACAAATATTAGTAGGAATTTATTAGTACTTAGAATATGTTTTTTTTCTTAAAATACAAAAATGTAGTAATAATTTGGACCCACAGGCTACGTAGAGGCCATCAGCAGGAAGACAGAAGTGATGCCTCCAAGCCAGAGGCAGTTTCATCTTTAAGTTGGAAATGCAAGGGAGCTTTCAAATTTCTCCTGTAAGGTTCCCACCTATGAGATATCTTTGAAAATAATCCTGCAGATGACACAGAAATTGCACAGGTATTTCTGTAGGTTTAAAATGCATTCTTAGCATTCACTAGTGCACCAAAAACTATTCCCCTACTAATCCCATTCAACCCTATTTTTTTATCTAGCACACAGTCACTGATAAAGTAGCACACCTGACAGAGAAATACTCAGCTTCTACTCTATATCCAGGCTGACTGTAATTGAGAGGTTGATTAATTTTGTATTAGCCAGATGCACAACCGAAAATAAATCCCAAGCCATTGATTACACTGCAAGAGCAAGAAGATAAGGTATTTTCTTTTCATACCTCTAGTACTTAATTATATAAAGGTTCTACCAACAAAGACTGTAAAGAAAGAGCTAAGCACAGCAATGGGACTTTTTTATTATCATTTTCTATGTATGACTGTTTATGCCCTTTGAGTATACAATGATTTTTTTTTAATTTATTTATTTATTTTTTTTTAGGGGGGGAGGTACAATCCTCATTCTTTACAAGTTTATTTTTGGGCAATGAAGAAAATATTTACCTGAAGCCATTCAATCAATTTATCTTTCCCTGTCAGTATGTTCATAACCATTTTAATTATCAGACAACAACAGGTTCACTGATTATGTGGAGTTGTGTGAAGACCATGCCTGTAAATGTCTGGCTTTATCTGTGGTTTGTATACTGAGCAATTCAAAGACATTTAAAATACAGTAGTCTTCATTACATTTCTTTCAGCACTCCGAATGTTGCTAGCCAAGCAGAGACACTCATCACCTATTAGTCACTACCTCCTTAGCAGAAAAAAACCCAAAACAACAAACCCCTAAAGCTTGAAGACAAAACAAAACAGCCAAGCCCCTGGAGCTGTAAAACCACTAGCCTGTGCCACTATACCCATTGGTGTCATTAACTAAACAGATAAAATTGTAGATATGAGGAGCAACTGACTTGAGCAGCATTTCAGAGGCAAGCTTCTGTGGCTTCCTGATAAGCTTCATTCAATTGCATTGTCTTAATTGCTCATGTGCTAAAGCTCATTAAATGAAAAACAATACTGCTTTACTGCAGGTTGTGCACTTGAGATTTGAAAAATGGACACCACCAGTACACCTTTGAGATACTGCCAGAGAGATTTCAAAGAGCAGTCACAGTCTGCTATATTTTGTGGCTCTAGGAACCTCAATCTCATTGTGAGCTCAGTGACAGAGTACTTCTCGTTTTCCTCCAGATGACTGGTAAACCTTAAAAATCATTCCACTTCTTTCCATCAGAAGTTACCCAAAATTTTATAGTTAAAGTTAACACAGCAGTCCATAGTTTTAAGAGCACCTGAAAACAAAACAAATTCGGGCTTGTCTTTAGCTCTATAGTGTTAATCTGTAACTGATGCAGCCCAGAAGGATGAAATACCACAACTTCAGAGATACACTTTTTCAGTTCTTTTTGGTGAATTCAAGTTTCCCCTTCATTATCTGTTCACCTAGAAATTATTCCACAGCATTTCTGAACAACAACTCAGCAAGATTCCCAAACCACGTTGCTGATGTAGAAGCTGCATGATTTTTGCAGAAGATACTCTGTTCTTGTGCAGACAAGCAAAGAGACAGCAGGGTTTCTTGGTGGTTTTTTTGTTGTGTTTTTTTTTTTTTTTTTTACCCCCATTGAAAGCATACAAATAAGTTGAAGCTAAGGCTTCTAACCCTATCTCTACCAAATAAAAGCATCTTCCTCACGTACTGTATCACCATGCTTAGGAGGAATTGCAGATGCCTCATTTAATTGAACTGGAATCAATTTCCTATCAAGACAAACATACTTTGTGAGTGTCTCGAGAGATGTATCTTATAGAACCTGGCATTTTAGTGAACAAGAAACTGTAAATAAAATCTCTATCAAAGACCATGAAGTAAAATTTTTGACTGATTGTTGTCTGATACTGAAACAAATTTAAGGCTACGAAAATTTGCTACAGTTGCATATGTTATAAAATAGCAGATACAAGGCAGGTTCAAATACAAATGATGTACAAGTGCATTTTTTCTTTGTCCCCCCCAAAACACCTCCAAAACTAAGTAGCAGAAGGCCAACGGGAACAGATAGGTCACAAAACATACGTACACACAAAACACTTCAAACACCTCCTGTCATTTAGAAAACAATACTTACCGAATGAGATGGTACTTATAATATCGAACAACAAACAAACACATTTTTTTCTCCACTTTAGCAACTCCTGTACTGTAGCCAAGCAGCAAAAAGGGTTCAAATAACTATTAAATGCTTCTTAGAAGGAAAACATCACAAATATCTCTCTAGAGCCTCTCACCAAAAAATTCCTTATCTGCATTGATAAATGCTTCCTCAGTTTTGTACTTACCATGAAACACTTCATTAAAAACTTCAAATTGTTAGAAATCTAATGAAGGACAGTACCCAGAATTTTTGAATTAATTTTGCAGTAAAAAGCATTAAAGAAAAAATTGGAAGGAAAAAAACCACAAACCGCCACAACCAAAACCCCCACAAAACAAACCAAAAAAAAAGCACCACTAAAGAAAGGGAAACAAAGTTGACATTTCTTACTTTAGCATGCAGAGTTTCAGATACTTAACAAAATGGACTATCCCAATGACTCAAAAAGCCATTTAGCATCTCTTACTGTAATTTCAAAGCTGAACTCTGGAGAAATAATAACACAAGCTTGAAGATACTGTTCTCAACTTTACACATCTAAAACCTCTGTGATAAAACACCAGATACCATGGAATTACAGGTAATAATAGTGGTACAAATCTTGTTCTAAATTCTAAAGTAATTATCCTAACGAACATCAGCTACAGGGAACTACTCCCCCATCTTCTGAGAGGTGAGAGTTGTTTCATTTTAAAGTATCCATTTCTCTGCACTGACTACTGAGTGCTGACAACACAGAGGCATGAACCACTGACATCACACAACTACTGGTGCTGAGTGAGAACATCCTGTTTACAGAACAGACTGACACTTCAAGCAAGATTTCTTTGGAGCTCCCCAATTTACAGTCAGATGTCCTATTGTTCATCACTATTATTATTGCCAAATAAACAGAGGAAATATTTACAGAAATTTTCAAAAGGTATCATTTAATGCAACTTCATCCAATATTAGCCATTTATCAGAGATCACATTAAGTTTTATGATTCACATGGCAGAATCACAACCATTTCATGAAAAAAAGAAGCCTGATTAGTCAGGAAATTTGCAAAGTGAGTAAAACCTATTGCTTCTATGTAAGAAGATGGGAGAGAATAATATAATCACCATAAACTCAGAATAAAAGACGAACTACTCCATCACACAGTATCATTATCAGCTATACTATGTCAGTCCACTCTGTTTTCTTTGATTATTTTCTTCTGAGATTTTTTCAAAATTTACTATGGTTTTTAACTACATTTTATTTTTGTTCTTTGTTATCCATCTTGGAACAAAAAAAAAAAAAAAAGCCCATCTGTTTCTCAAGAAACACGATCAGTGCATTGGCAAACTGGTCACAAAAAAGTTTCCAGCAATACCAATGTAACATCAGGCAACAACAGATGCCTTGTTTTAAGCTTGGACCATCCAGAGGTTAAAATTTAATATTTAAACGAGAGAGGCCCCTAGCTGCTTACAACTGTGTGTTCCTCTTTAGAACCCAAAACCCAAGTCTGTTCAAACAACTCTGTTTAGAAATTAGTGGTGAAATTAGTCTCATGCAAGACTTGCACAGGTCAAATAATTAACTGCTGTGCTATTATACATCCTTAAAGTCAGGGAACCGCTTGGCAGTAAAAGAATTATATGTAGTTGCTCAAACCAATGATGCTCCAAAACAAGATGATACCACTAACAGAAAACCTTTCTTGTCAGTATAATTGAGTAAACAGAAACAGCTCATTCTAGCAAATGAAGAGGAAAAATAATTATTTTGGCAATAACTTGTTTTTCTCAACAGAGAACACCACAGAGCAGGATCTGACCTATTATAAGGTAAATTAATTAAGATAAATCAATCAAGTATTTAATGTTGCATCAATATTGCATGCAAAATAATCAGTAGTGTAAAAATAAGAAGCTAAACCTATTATATTACAGTACAGGATCAAGCAAAGTAAACAATGTCAGTAAACTATTTACTGCTCTGCAGGAATATGTTTTAAAATGCCTAACAGTTTGCAATAGTTTGACTAGAAACCCATTTAGATGTTTCTAAAATGAAAAACGATAATGTTTATCACTACTGAAATACCATGGTAAGGTAAATACACTCAAGCTCATACTACAACACCCATCCTTCCGTGAAAATCAGTTTTCTAGGGTAATCCGGATTAGATCTGTTCAGCCTTCAATTGCAGAGAAATCCCATTTATCTATAAATACAATTTGAAAACACAATTTCTCTCTCTTGCTTCATTTTTCACCTCAGCCCTTCAGTTTGCAATCAAGCTTAACTAGATGCATCATGATAATTTGACATTATTTAAATGTTTGATTTCTGCTCATTGTAGCCTACATATTCCTCTCTGCACCAATTTAAGGCTTGCCATGCCTCGATAGACTGTCTAATAAATACTGCAGTAAAGAACAGACTTTTTCTTACTATTTTTTTAAAATAGTAAGAAATTAAATAGTAACTCAATAAGACCATTGGAGTTGCTTTGGTTTTTTTAAACTCTAACTATTGTTTTCTTCTATTTAATCAAAAGTTCTTTCACCATCTAAAAAAAAAATAATCCTTATATTTCAACATAGATTCCCTAGAAGATGAGAGAGGGACTATCTGCCTGGGAGGAAACCCAGCAATCCCATCTGTGTATAAGGGCAAAAGTCTTCAAAACAAAAATCTTTCCAAGTCTGTTCCACTTGCTCTATTAAGTTCCCATTAAGTATTAACATCATAGCTGGCACTTATTCATCCGACACTACAGGTCACAGTTACCAACTATAGTTACTTTAAAAACTACAGTTATGTTTGTGGAAAAGGTGGGGAGGGTGTTTGGCCTACGATGTTTTTTGGTGGTTGTTTTTGGTTTTAGATTCAAAACACCAGACATTTTGTCACCACACTCATTATTCCCTATAAATCCCTAGCAATTTTTTGAGTTTACATGAGCTTTAGTCAAGAAAAACACTGTCTATATTTAATGATAGACAACAGCTGAACAGTAATGATCCCCTAATCTGAAAATGATTACTGTAAAACGAATGCATTAAAACGAGCTGTGAGAGCTCATTCTTTACAATTATTGCCCAAACACATGACTCTGCTCCCACTATACACACTACAGCAGAGATTCTGTTGTCTGGTGCATGAACTCAGACCCTGCAGTTCAGACCCTCTGGAAGCACTGAAAGACCCAAACCCCTGTTTAAAGACTTCCTAACTAAGAATCCATAGTTGAAAAGAAATCAACAAGAAAGTTAAGATGTCCTCTGGAAAAAGATTTCACGCTATATTTTTTGGAACAACTTAGTTACAGTAGTACTGATCTTTTTCTACACTAATTACTTAAAACTTCATATTTATTGCTACTGTAATTAACAGTGTCCTTGCCACAACCCACTGTTCAATCACATCTTTGCCACATAATAAAAAAACAGGCTCATTATTGATGTAGTTAAGAATGCCACTCCCAATATATAAACTAATTGAACTGAAGCACAACTGGGCATTTGAAGTGATTCAAAACCAAATCTGTAACTCGTAATGCACAGAACGTGTGTTCTACAGGACAGAGCTATGAGTCAGTTTCTCTTATGTGAAAATCAAATCTCTCTTGGCTTAAAGGAATTAGTTTCAATGGAAGTGGTAAATCTGGACATGAGATGGAGATCATAAACAAATACAGTATTCTAGTAAACCTGACTTGCTTGCTTTAATTCTATGTCAAAACACTGACTAATCTGTGAAATAAAGTTACACAGATATATCTCTCCACTCAAGACTTCCATACGTTACTATTAAAGCACAAGAATGACCAGTACAGGGGTTAGCTTTGCTCAACAGGTATGCTCTATGGCCATAAACCAACACATGAACGCACAAACACAACTGTTGCTGATTCTCTGGAGCTCAGTCCAGTATCACTGGAGCTACAGTTTACTCTATGAAAGTCCCAAAGTCCAAGCCACTCTTACAGAGGGGACACAAGCTGTGACAGCGCACTTTCACAAGGGTTTCTGCTTTCCCTGCACCAGGCCTTCCCTTTTCAGACATGGACTACACCTTAAGAAAGGGCACCTGTCCCTTGGAGGAAAAGCACTAGCTCAATAGTCACAGCTTTCCCACACCAAGGGATGGCTCAGGTCAGTCAGGTCCTAGGTGACTCAAAGAACATCAATGTCTGCAACCATATAATCCAGGCAATACCACACACAACACCTCATGTGCCAAAAAATAAGGCTGAGCAGAAAGAACTTGGTAGGTCAGTGCCTAGAAGAGCCTCATTCCTAGCTAGATCCCACAGTCTGGTTGTTCCAAGTATCTTGGGATCTGGGATTTGTCACCTCCCAACAACAACAAGTGTCTTCCTGCCTCATCCATCCCAGCACCCTCACAGGGAGCACGCAGAGTACTCAGTCACTTCTTCCAGGAGACCAAGGGCTGAAAACTGTTAATTAAGATGAACCCTTGTTTCCAGTGCCCATATTTCATGAATTTAACTTGCCTCTTGCCAAAGGGAAACTGATCTTCTGCAGACTCAGAGCACTGCTAGTGGCACTTCCAGATGTCCCATCAGTCACACTTTGAAGAACTAAACCCTGCAGAGGAACTAATGGTAGCACAAAAACAACAAAGAAATCAAGGACAGCTCTTTTCCTTTTAGGATCATTGCAGAGCCAAGTGCCAGAGGTCCCAACCAAAAGCATCAAGTTTCCATAAAACAAACAAATTAATTCTGTTCTGAAGAACAGAGGCTTTCCCAGGCAGCCCTTAGGCAAGCACCTGTTTGTGTTTCTCTTCTTTTACTGGATATGTACAGTGTAGGGATCAGGGAATGATAAATGAGCTACATGTAATCAAATATGCATTTTCCCAAGTTAATTTCCTGGCCAACAGTAATATAACAAGATCTGAAACTATTTTATTTTTAAAGTAGTCTCTTAAAGTGATTTGTAAGGCCTTTTAGTTATTCAATTTCTGTAACTTTAAGACTCTGTTAGGCTGAATAAAAGACAGTAACTAAAGAAAGAACTGTTGAAAGAGCTTAATGGCCGAACAATCCTGGTGGCAGAAGTGAACTGTACCATTGCCTTTTTCACAGGAAAACCCTTACTTAAAAAACAATCTCCCACTCAGAGTAAAGATAAAGACTATTTAAACAGCTATTCCTTATATCCCAATTTAAAAATATCTACTTAACCCTTATGAAATGAAATACATTCTTGGGTAAGTAAACCTTCTGATTAGTCTGAATTTTATTTCATTTCAGATGCTAGCATTAACTTAATGGATTAATTTAATTAACTAGATGGACTTAATCTCAAGTAGTTCAACACCACCTAAGTGTTGAAGTTGGCAAGAAATGTGTTTCTTCCTGCCTGGCCCACACAACCTGCAAAGTCTGAATTTCAGTTTAAGAATGCAGCAAGGATACAGGTTTACATTATGCCTAACTTGGAAGCCGCTGTTAAACCCTTCTACCAGACTTGGTATCCCCCTGCCCTGCTGCAGATGTAGCAGTTCTGCAGCCATAGGGTGAGTCAGCTCAGTTTACTGAGCCAGTGGAAAAGAAACCCAGCAAGATCTACTTGTTCATGTAGTAGTTTGGTTTTGGAGGTTTTTTTCAATATGCAGTCAGGAGTAAGCATTTCTGTTCTTTTGGTACGAAGTTAAAAAAACTTAATGTTGATCTAAATGAGGCCTGACTTTAGTCTACTTTAAAACCAGCCATCTGCACGCGCCCTTCTCTCAGTGGTAGTAAAGAAAAACAGTATCAGCGTGGTACAGTACAGGATTATCCTCAAGCAGCTCCTTTAGTGCAGCCAGGCAGATGGTCAGGCTCACTTGGCTATCTGCTACCTCAGGTAGCTTCCCACAGCACCAGCTTTGCATCCAAAGTCAGAGAAGAATTACATGCTTACTGCTCAGCACAGCCCTAGTTCATATACCATGATGTCAGTTTTGATACCTAGCAATCACATTTTGCCACCAGTTCTCACTGAAGCCAGTTATTTCTGCAACTTCTCCTTACTGTATATTTTATTCCACAGAAGTCTATACTCCCCAACAAAAACAACCCGTGTTGATTCAGCCCTTGAAGAGCCTTCATTACCTTCAGGACAAAAATGCGGTGAGAAAATTAACTGCTCAGTTTTGCATCCATACAGAGCCAAATACTCCATGGAACCACCCAGGCACCGCTCCACCAGAGAAGGCCAGGAAAGAATTCTCTTGCTGGGTCTCACCCTACCCTGGTAGGGTGAGATGAGTACACCCATCCAAGCCATGAGCAGCCAGTTTCTCCAGAAGAATGATGTGGGAGACTGTATCAAAGGCTTTACGAAGGTCCAGGTAGACAACATCCACAGCACTTCTCTCATCCACTAGGCAGGTTGTCTTGTAGGAGATCAGGTTCATCAAGCAGGACCTGCTTTTCACAAATTCATGCTGGCTGGGCCTGATCCCCTGGTTGTCCTGCATGTGCCATGTGATGGTGCTCAGGATGACCTGCTCCATAACCTTCCCTGGCACCGAGGTCAGGCTGACAGGCCTGTAACTCCCTGGGATCCCCTTTCTTGCACTTCTTATAATGGGCAGGATCTTCTGGGACCTCCCCAGTTAACCAGGACTGTTGATAAATGATGTACAGTGGCTCGGCGAGCTCCTCTGCCAGATCCCTCAGTACCCTCAGGTGGATCCCATCCAGCCCCATACACTTGTGCACATCTAAGTGGAGCAGCAGGTCACTGACCCTTTCCTCCTGGACTGTGGGGACTTCATTCTGCTCTTCTTCATTCCCGTCTTCCAGCTCAGGGGGCCTATTACCCTGGGTGAAGCTGGCCTTACTATTAAGGGCTGAGGCAAAGAAAGCATTAAGGACCTCAGCCTTTTCCTCGTCCTTTGTGACAATGTTCTCCCACACCATTCAATAAAGGATGCAGATTCTCCTTGGCCCTCCTTTTGTTTCTACTGTATTTGTAAAACCAATTTCTGTTATCTTTTACAGCAGTGGCCAGCCGGAGCTCTAGCTGGGTTTTCACCTATCTAATCTTTGCCCAGCATAAACTCGGAAATTCCTTATAGTTTTCCAGAGGTGCCTGTCCCTTCTTCCACAGGTGGTAAACTCTCCTTTTCTCCCCAAATTGCAGCCAAAGCTCTGTTCAGCCAGGCTGGTCTTCTCCCCTGCCGGCCCATCTTTCTGCACATGGGGACAGTCTGCTCCTGCACCTTTAAGACTTCCCTCTTGAAGAATGCTCAGCCCGCCTGGGCCTCTTGGCCCTTCAGAACTATCTCCCAAAGGACACTGTCATCAAGACTCTTAAACAGGCCAAAGTTGGCCCTCTGGAAGTCCAGGGTAGCAGTTCTGGTGACCTTCCTCCTTACTTCTCTGAGAATTGAAAACTCTGTCATCTCATGATTGCTATGGCTAAGATGTCCTCCATCCATCACATCACCCACCAGTCCTTCCCCGTCTGTTAACGGCAGGTCCAGTGGGGCATCTCCCCTGCCGGCTCACTGCCCAGCTGTGTCAGGAAGTTATCTTCCACACGCTCCAGGAACCTCCTAGGCTGTTTCCTCTCCGCTGTGTTGTATTTCCAGCAGACATTTGTAGGTTGAAGTCCCCCATGAGAACAAGGGCCAGCGATCATGAGACTTCTCCCAGTTGCTGGTGGAATGTTTCATCTGCCTCCTCATCCTGGCTGGGTGGTCTGTAACAGACTCCCACCAGGATACCTGGCTTGTTGGCCCCTCTTCTGATTCTTACCCATAAACACGCAACTCTGTCACCATCATTCAGCTCTAGGCAGCTGAAACACTCCCTGACACACAGAGCTACCCCACTGCCTCTCCTTCCTTGCCCATCCCTTCTGAAGAGTTTGTAGCCATCCATCGCAGCACTCCAGTCATGCCAGTCATCCCACCATGTTTCCATGATGGCAGCTATGTCATGACGGCTTCCAGCTCCTCCTGTTTGCTGCCCACGCTTTGGGCACTGGCACAGATGCACTTCAGCTGTGCTATGGATCTCACCTCAAACACTGGTGTGCTGCCCCCAGGCTCATCTCTAACAAGCTTGGTTTTATTCTGTTCCTCCTTCAAATCTAGTTTAAATCTCTCTCAACGAGCCCTGCTAACTCCTGAGCTAGAATCCTTTTCCCCTTTGGGACAGGTGAACCCCACCTGCTGCCAGCAGGCCTGGGGCTGTGTGAAGTGACCCATAATCAAAACGCCCTGAGATTTAGCCAGTGACACCAGGCCAGGAGCCAGGTACTGATCTGTGTGACCTTCCTATTACAGGCTCCATTGTTCCCTGCAACTATCAGGATAGAAGAAAACACTGTTTGTGCTCCGGATCCCTCAGCCAGTCACCCCAAGGCTCTGAGGTATCTCTTGATTGCCCTCAGACTTCTTGTAGTTTGGACTTTGTTATTGCCCACTTGGAAAACCAGATAATCTGAGGGCTGTACCAGACAAGGGACTTTTCTAGCAACACCCCTGACCCAGGCCCCAGTGAGGCAGAAGCTTCCATGTGGGCTGGATCCAGTCAGCATAGCAGGCCCTTTATTCCCTCTCAGAGTGGAGTCACTGATGACAGCCACCTTTTTCTTCCTAGCAGAGATGGCCATGATGTGTGGAGTTGACTGAGTCTCCCTGGGCAGCTCCTCCAACCTGGGTGGGTATTCATCCACACCATCATTTGCCTGGCTCTCAGGTTCCAGAGTGGTGTGCCTGTTGTACAGAGGCACCAGGGAAGGTGAGGTAGGCCAAGAGGGGATTCGCCAGCTCTCCTGAGCAGGGACCTGTTTCCATTCCTCCTGGTCACTTAGAACCCCTCCATCTGCCTAGCGGACAGTAGGTAGAGGAAGTCTCTGCTTCTTGTGATGTGTCCATGTGGTGCATTTTTCTCACTAGATGTGATGCATTTGTCTAATTTGGTAGGGAGTGGCTCCACCAGTCTCTCTCCCTCTCAGACTTCCTGATACACCTTAACCTTTCTACTTCCTCTTTCAGCTCTGCCACCAGGCTGAGCAGTTCACCCACCTGGTCACACCTCACACGGGTATTATCTCAGCTGCCCTCTAACAGCAGTGAGAAGCTCAGGCACTCCCTGCAGCACAAGACCTGGACAGCTGCATGTTTCTGTGGGAGCTCTGTCTGGGTCACCACATGCCTTTCTGATGCTTGCTTTTGGCTGAGTGGAAGCCATAGCTTGTTTTCCTTGGGAAGGGGGAGCAACGACAACTGTTAGAGGTTGCCTCTTTGAGGCATTAGGGGGATAGTTCTCTCCCTCGGCCAACTGCCACACCATGCCCTGGATGATGTGCCATGGCCTGTTTGCCCACTCTGGTACCACAATCCCAGTCACTGCCACTCTGGGGGTTGCATTTGTACATGTCAGGGTTTTGCTGCCTTCACTCCTGGCTCCACACGCACTGAGTCAGAGCTGCCACTCATCAGGGCCTCAACGCTTCCAATTCTGGGGGGAAGCGGGTTGGGGCACCCTCTCTCTTTATCTTTGACCTCAGTTCACAAAAAGCTCCAAGCAGTCTCTTGGTATGATCCTCCACTCTAGAGCACCTCTGCTAGAGTAGCACGCCTCAGAGACTCAAACACATTAAACAGTTCTGAAAATCCTACTAACAGAATCATTGCAGCTTCTGTCAGTGGATCTTCACATTTGCTTTTTGGTTTTACTTTGTTTTCAAACAATGATCAGAATTATTTTTGCCTTTGTTTCATTTTTTAAGAGTAAAGAATAAATTACTTGTATCCTCAAGTTCAAAGCTGTATCCTTCATGATGGGTAATTGCTAAGCATAAATGCTGAAAACTATTAAATTTGTTAATTGTTAAATGATCATTTTTGCTGGATCAGTTTGGTATAGCATGAAAGCGCACAGAAGTAGCTTTTAAATGCATCAGACTTCTCTACCGACCAAAAAATTGCTTCTAAAGCATTTCTTCTAGTCATATACATTGGATTAAAGTAGAAAGAAAAAAAAAAAAAAAAAGAAGAAATTGGATCCTGGGTTACCATCTTCCTCACAGCTTCTTTTAGCTTGATAGTTTGCTACTTAATTTAACAGTAGCACTGTAAAGATAACAGATTGTAGCTGGCCTGATTTTACATATTACAAAGATATAACTGACATTTCTACTTTGATTGAAGCTAAAATATGGGGGGAAGGGGGGGCTGTGATAAACAAATAATTTTAGCAGCATTTCTCCTGCTTGGGAAAGAGCCAATTACGGGCAACAGATATGGCAGAACCAGATTTCTTTAACATGAAAAAAAAAAAAAAAATCACCCATGTACCCACAGTTTTACATTTATTCTGGCATACCACATGACTGAGCAAAACAATAATACAGAGAAACCACTGGAAGGAAACAGTGAATGGGTTGACCAACAGTACATTGAGACTAATGTGATAACAGAAGAATTGGTGTGTGTGTTTTTTAATACAATGGGACTACAGTAGATGTAAACTATTTGCATTTCATCAATAGATTTTACATACTCCCCACAAGAAATTATTAAGCTGGAAAGGATGGATTAGAATAAAAATTTTAAGCACTGCCTGAAGAGAGCTGGCTAAAGTAAGATGACAAGCAGACTTAATTTAGATAGGTACTTTGTTCTGAAAGGTGATAGAGTTCTCTACAAATGAATAGTAACATATGACTAACATTTCAGCTCATTGAAACCTTGGAACAAGAAATGCAGGACACAAATTTATTAGTGGCACAAACAGAAACAAAACTCAAGCACAAACTAGAGATTGCTTTGCACGTCACTTGGACACCACTGACAAAAATATTGTTAAGAAAAAGAAAAAAATTCCTAAAGGCCCATGCTTATCAGTTACAGATGACTATAGAAAAAGACAGAGCTGTACTACATTACAGCACAAATGCCAGCCACCAATGCACAAAATACACCTCACTGAATGAAATAATTCTAACAGAGACAGTAAAGCACAGCTAGCATTGTAAAGAACTGTCAGGATGTTACCTAGACACAAAATACAAATGTCAGCAACCACATTGAAGAGAGAAATGTAGCCGGAAGAAGGACGTAACAGGACTACCGGGATCACGAAGGGAAGAAGAATCTACTTTGCAAGAGCAGCCTGCAGAAACGTGTTTAGTGAGCAAAAAACCAAAAGGGGGAATGACTGCTCTTTAAATATTCCTTTCACTGGAGACTAGAAACACCAGTGATGGAAACATATTACCTGAACTGAAAGATTATGCAGGCACCATCAGCTAGCCATGAATAAATTGTCTCATTTCTATGAGACAATGGCATTAAGTCAAATGAACAAATGAGATTCTGGGGAAGCTTCCTGATAAGTATAGGAAGAAAACAGCCTAACCATTTTCAAGCCAGTCCTTGATAAAGTTTTGAAGGCTACTTTGTAACATCATTAATTGTTCTGGCTGGGAAAGATTTGATGACTCAGGAGGTCAAGCAAAACCACCTGAAATAGAGAAAGTATGAGCTAATGGAGCAAAATGCAGTAGGAAAGGCATGCAACTAAATATGCACAGGTACAACCATGAAAACAGAACATTTGCATGCTAGATGCAAAGAAATAGGCTATAATTTCTGTAATTGATTTTTCCTGTTTCTATTCATGTTTGTTCTGCTCTTAAAGTAACATGCTGTTTTTAAATTGCAATTACTAAAAAGAATTCATCTTTTATATGTTAGATTACAAATCGTGTTACTGCAAATTACAACAACTCTATCAGTCCCAGGCATGCTAAAGTACTTCTCTGCAATGATGTAAGTACAGAACATAGTTCTATATTTAGCAGCAAGAAACATATTTCAAAGTAACTGTTTTTATAAGCATTGCCTCATTAGCTGGGTGGCTAATGTACCCCACCCTGGCTTAAATCAATTTCCACATAATTTTTTCACTATTATAGCATTATGGAATTCCTATGAAGTACGTTCAAAATATTACAAGTACTTTTAGCTAAATTTACCCTTTCTTGAACACGGTGGGGGCAGAGGACAGGGACAGAGAGCAGTTGATTCTCAAGTTTCTATTGGGGTGCTGCATGTTTCTCAAGAAACATCATTTCTGAACTTTTCTCCCCAGTAAAGTAATGAAACTCTCAGATGTATGCATCAAATTTATATTCACTGAAAAGCAAAGCTCCTCTTTCAAAATGTATGGGAGAATATTAAGGCTAAAAACAAGTTTGGGTTCTGTGGTAAACAAAATGGCACGAGCCATGACAAAAAAAGAACCAATCAACCAAACCCTGCCCCCCCCCAAAAAAACCAAAACAAACCCCCCCCCCACAAAACCCCAAAGCACACACACACACACAAAAAAAAAACCAGCCCAAACCCAACCAACCAACAAAACCCAAAACACAACAGGAGTAGTATCATGGTGTAGCCACACTAGCAGGGAGCCTTGTAAACTCATCTGAAACACCCGCTTAGACAAACCCCACAAAATTTCAGGAATCTAGGTTAATGCACTAAAAGAAAGTCTGTAAAACCCCAATACTATCTGAATAGTGTCTCCAAAGTTGTGGATATTTGGAGTAGATATATTACTAAGTTGCCCACCAATCTTAGACTTGACTTCAAAATATTCTGTATTTTCAGGTCTTCTGCTTCCCAGTGACACAAGTGAAAGCTTTACTGCCAAATTTTCATAGAATTATTGCAAGCATTCAATATAAGAATCAAATAAAAAGTCAAAATTGTGCAAGGCAATTAAAAAAACAGAAAGAAATCAAATTAGCGGAGTTTCTGCTGCATTGCTATTTGTCAGTGATGCAATTTTCACCTGCTTCTGTAACTCCTGACACAGAAGTGAAGTTGCACAGACTCTCTCCTCCCGTGTGACTGCATCACACAACAAAAAGTTTTATGAACAACAGATCACTAACTGCAACTACATGTTTCCAAGCCTTTTTAAGTACAGAAAGTGCTACACATTCTCAGTCACACTATCATTAATGAAAGACAGCTTTATATAAAACTGTGGACAAGTATTTTTCCATAAAGGTATGATCAGCATACTTTTTGAGATAGGGACATTAATAAACATGGAAGTTCCTCATGTAAGAAGGGGAACAAAAATTGAAACTTGAGGAATCTGTTTTCCAATTTTGAAATATCAAACTGTCTACTACTATTCTTTCTGGGGCATCTGTGCCGTGAGTTTTGCATACTTCAGCATCGTTCAAGTGTAAATAGAAATCAGTATTCAACTGAAATTCACAACAAACATTATTTTGATGAAAGAGGTTTTTTTGGATGAATGTTACGATATTGCCTGTGTGAGTACAAACAAGATCACAGTAAAAAGTATTGCTTCATATTTTCAGCCTACCACAAGTGCTCTCTTTTCATGGCCCAGAACGGATATAGCCCAGCACAGCCATATCATCCTGGTCCTCTTCCCTTCCTTCAATTTCACTCTAGAGTATGCACTTTCTCCCATGCTAATGAACATGCCACAGGACATCCCACTGTTGTGCAGCCTCTCCTCCCTCAAATCTAGCATTTTTGCTGTTCAAAGACCACTTGACAACCATCACTAAGTCCAAGCTTGCAAAGCATAATGGCCCCACTCCTGCGCTATAATACATGATTAAAAAGCTAGCTAATTGTATCCAAGCATAGATCAAGTATCTGAAATGTGAGCAGCTCCGACATGTCAGTGTCAAGAATGACAGCTGTAATGACAGTGTATAAAACCGGATAAAATTAAATCAGTTTTCTTGTATATTACAGACATCAAACACAATGTAGGGTTGGGCTAGGGGCTGGAAAGGAATAAAAGGACATTTGGAGAACAATTAATAGAGAAATAAAAACATACTTTCTACTAGATACCAAAAATACTAAGCAAAGTTCTAGTAGGATTGAAGACTTCTCATGAAAACAAAACTATTGTACATCATAACTGCCAAAAATAGAGTTTTCCAAAAAAAAATCCCACTGTAAGAGTATATCATATAAATATGTACTGTTACAGTTTACCTACATAGGAAGTGTGCCACTTATAATGAGCAATTTCATTACAGACATTCTGAAATCATACTCAGTTTTTACTTATCTCCCTTCATTATTCTTAGGAGTATTTAAGAGCAATTCTGTAAAACTCAATTCTTCATTTTTTTTAGAATTGTTCAAAATATTAAATCATAATCAGGTATCTAGGTCTGTAATTCTTTGTTGCTACAGATAAGTGGCAGAACACGTTTCTAGTACTTCTTAAATAAATTCAACAAAGATGCTGTGAGGATGAACACGAGCTACTGGTTCCACATTTCAGTATTTCCCAAGCATTGTTGCTCTAGAACAGGGGTCTTCAAACTACAGCCCGTGGGCCGGATACAACCCCCCAGGGTCCTTAATCCGACCCCTGGTATTTACAGAACACCATCACCACCCCTGCCCCTGCCAGGGGTTGGGGGGAAACCAAGCAGCCACAGATGACTTCCTGCCACTTCATCCATGCACCGGCCCCCTGTTTAGAAAGTTTGAGGACCCCTGCTCTAGAAGACCCTCACTGTGGATCTTTTCTCAAGTTTTTGGTCAAATATGCATACAGCCCATTAACAGCTCTCTCTCAAACACCTGTTCCGTGTGCTGTAACTGTCAATTGACAAATAAAACAAGGTAAAGTATTTGTTCAATGAGTAAGAAGAAACAAATTTTAATGCTAGAGTCCAATATTAATTAATCATAACTTAAGATTTTATCTTGTCTGGTTAATCAACAGCTTTGTATAATATAATCAGCAGCAGATGCTTAAAATCATGAGACATACTTGGTAGGAAAGAGAGGTTTAGGTATCTAACTACTTTTTCAAGTAATAATTCCGGGGGGCAGGGGGAGGGGAGCAAAATTGAAATGGAGTCACAGAATCATCCCACCCTTCCCACAGCTATGCCCCCACAGCAAGCACCTTACCTTCATCATTCTGGGCCAAACAACCTCCTAAGATAGTAGCAACTGCAATCCCTACAGCTAAACATTTCCAGAGACAAAACCGCTGTAACATTTTTTGTCAAACTTCACTCAAGGCAGACCTGAAAAAGAAAGATTTGATACACACATTAGTCAACCAACCTACACAAAGATGAGTAATAACAAACTATTTCACAGGTCACTACATGGG
Organism: Falco biarmicus; assembly: GCF_023638135.1. Taxonomy (NCBI): domain Eukaryota; kingdom Metazoa; phylum Chordata; class Aves; order Falconiformes; family Falconidae; genus Falco; species Falco biarmicus. The sequence goes on from NC_079296.1 coordinate 34,767,017, forward strand.
GTTTAAATAGTCTACAAGTCTACAACATTGTTTCTGTTAAAACAAGGAAGGTTAATCCCATTAGCATCAATACATCCATACGCACTCATTAACTCGATAACCATGTTTGCATAAGCCTCCAAGTAAAGAAAATGCAAGTTGCTTGCTTAAATTTGACCTCATTTCCCTAGTTTCCATACAATTAAGTATTCATTTTATCCTTCCTGCTTTAGCCTTATGCTTTAAAGCACTTTGGAGAAGTAACCGTATCAGAGATATTCTGCTTTTAAAACTAGCATTCAACTGCAGATGTTAGGAGGGACCCAGTATTCAAAAACATCCCACAGCAGAACCTCTCCCAGGAAAAACATGAGCAAACCCCAGAGATGGCCTTCTTTTAATGAGAATTAAATGAATTAGTTCATGCCCAGTAAAAGGGGTAAAACTAAAAAGAAAACCCATATGTACCAAAAAACCCACACCCACCCATACCACAAAACCAACAGGAGAACAAACTGGCCAAGACAGATCTGTCTGAACTCTGGGAGTATACTTAGAGTAACACTAGACAGTTTTACAGCTCCAATAAAGAGAATTAGCATATTTCGGTAGCCCAGAACTGAATTACTTAAAAACATTCCTTTTGCATTTAAAAACTGTGACAAATGCAATGGACTTCCTAGCAACAGAAGCGTGAAATGGAGAAAGACTTACAGCAGTATAAAAACAAGTTATTGTATAAAAATGGTTTAAGCGCTGTCTATTTTCCCAAGCAAAGCACTTGACTCTGATTTTCATTGCCATTTTCTGCTTATAACTTTCTATTGTGGTTACAGAACTGCTGTGTTTCATTTTAAGTCAAACAGACTATTAGCCCCCCCTTAACAGCCTCAGCATTAACAGCATCTGATCCTCTGTCAGCAAGATATTATTGAAGATGTGCTATCATCTTCCTTCCACAAACCAAGCTTATAGAAAGCACAAATGTATGGACAGAATCTAATTCACACAACACAGAAAAAAAACCCCACATCTACTTAGGGCATAAAACATCCTGTTAGATCACTCTCAAGAGTTATCTGAGCCACAAAGAAGCAGGGCTGCTACTAACAGAAATAGGTGATAGTTTAAGTACCAGACAAGCCAAGAATTTCTCCAAGATCTTAATTTATTCCAAACCATATCATTTTACAAAATATTTTGGTTAATATCAAGGAAACAGTGCTAGAATATAAACTGTTCCAAAAAAAACCCCAAACCCAAACCCAACAACCAAACCAACACAAGTATGTATCATGGATTTTGGAGGAAAAACTTGAGTTTTTTCAAATGGATAAGGAAAGCAAGCAGTGAAATTTAATAAGCCAGATTGATTGTACCACATTTACTTAAATATTTAAAGTTCCTAGGTGGCTGACACTGTATATATTAAGCCTGCTTCTTCAGGCTGGGTGGAATCAATGAGGCTCCCTTACACAGCAAGCAGAGCTCTTTTTTTCTTTGCAAAGACATTGATCACAGTTGACTTTATGCCTTCCAGTGGATTTCCAACACTGACATTTGCTAGTCCAAACAATGCTGTAAAAATAAAGGGGAGCAGCAAAAACCATTTAAAATCCTACATGACACACAGGGCTCCACTTCGCATTTGAGGGTTAAAAGATGGAGAGAGGCTTTCCAATCTCCATGTTCATTCAAGTAGGACTCTTCCCACCCTGTTCAGCAGTAGTAGATCACTTTAGGCAGCTAACTGCAACAGGCAGCAATTTCAGGAAGAAATTTAATATTATACTTCAAACAAGGAGGCAGCCTGTGTCTAATTGAAGCAGCAGTACAGATCTCATGGGACTGTTCATTTTCATTTCACCTAGAGAAATGTCAGTCTTGACAAAACACCTCAAGGTTACAGGAATTAATGAATTCAAGCCATGCAATAGTTATCTATGAACCATACAAAAGCACACACCTTCCTCCTCTCTCCTCCTCTTCCACTGGCACTTCTACAACAGTTTCTGCCCCTAACTCCAGCAGAGACAGCTCAAATGAGAATTTCAGACTGTTCCTAAAGGGTCTGTCACTCTTATACATGTAAGGAGAGCAGAACTGTTATCAAAAATCTCACTATCCATAATTAAAAAAACAACTAACAAACAAAACCTAACAACTATTTAAAAGCTTGCTACATAGCTATGAAAAAGTAAGCTGCAAGCTCATCAGGTATGTTACCTGTAGAGAAAAGGAGCAGCTAGTTCTTTCTTGAGCAACAACAACAACAAAAAAAAATCCCTTCCCTGAGGAACCCATTCAGGAAGTTTGCTGATGTTACTCAAAAGTGCCTTTTCCCTCTCTTTCACTTACCAAAATTCTCATTTGATAACTGTCCCCTGATTTTCCACTTAGTCAAATCAGAAGTCACTCTGGATTTTGCAATGGCACCTTCAAAGAACAGAAATATTTTCCACTGTAATATATTCTAGTTGACTACTTTTAAAGGCTGAGTGTCTCCACATTACCCAAATGGATTCAAATTAATCCAACATCATCATTACTCTTCTGGGAACTTTTGAGGATGTGAAATTCCCAATATTTCACCATTTTTTCCTCCCACATTGAGAGGTGATCTTAAAAGATCTGGACTCCGTCAACTTTTCAGCTTAAGCAGCCAGTGTTACTACATCAGGTGGCATTTGCTGTCACATTCTTCCAATCTTTTGCACCTCGAAAAACAGAAATAAGTGGTTCAGGAGACTCTCTTAGTTTCTTCAGGTCAGTCTAAGAAAAATCACATCCATATGCAGATTACTTATGAGACCTAGAAAGAAATGCACACATGCACTTCAGAGGCCTCTGATACTCTATTTTACAACCTTGAAAAAAATATCCAGATCTCCAATCACGATGTTCTATTTTAGAAATTATTCAGAGCTCATCTGACATCCATGAGTTGAGTCTGCTCTGGAGAGATTTTATGACAGAATCTTGGCAGATTTATATTTTACTTTGATGAAATGTCAAGTGAACCACAAGTATAGCAACACTGCTGCTCTAAGAATAAGCATCTATTCACAACTGTAATACAGCAGAATAAAATTGCACAGAGACACACCCATTTTCCTCCAATTTGTACCAGAATAAACTGGTATGAAGTGTAGAAAACAAGAATATTCTTAAGTTCAACAGATTTTGCTAAGTGGGAAATAGCTCACAACAAAGAAGTTACTACCAATGTCCCCAAAAGTAAACAATATGTAAGAAATACAGTATTGAACTCTAGATGCACAAAAAATATTAAATGAAAACCAGAAAGTTAAAATTTAAGGGAATTTCACTTCCTGGCATGCCTGCATTTTAAAAAGGAAAAAAATTTTGATAATGTTCTCTCCAGAGCATTCCCCAATTGACTATACAGTTGAGAAACAAAAATACACACAGATTTTTTCCAGAGGAGTGGCAGCAGCAGCAGGCGATCACTGGAGATTTTTACAGCTCAACTGCGGCAAACTGGCATAATCACACTCTGAGGAGCAATCATGTCTCCTCTTCTCACCTCTGGCCTTTTTTTATTTCCCCCTACTACCCTCTCACCAATACAGCTACTGAATCAGCCAAAACACCGACTAGTTATCGAGACATTTATACAAGAGGCATTTAAAATCTAACAGGAGATAAAAGTGAATAAAAAAACCCCCAAAACATCAAATAGAAGCTATCAAATCCAAGCACCTTGAATATATTTAAGGCCAAATTATATTACAGTAACCTTAAATACTTATTGAAGATCAGTTGTTACTACAGTACTTAAAACATTGCATTTACTTGAAGCTGAGGGGGGAAACATGGACTCAGTCAAAATAAATAGCCATGCATAGTTGGGGTAAAAAAATGATTTAAAATGCCTATACAGACTTGTTTGCTGTGTAGAAATACAAACAGTTATAAGAATTTTTTTTTTAAATTGGATACATGCTAACAAGCTAATGTCACCTGTTAAATGGAACTGATGATTTATAAAAGTTAACCTCCCAGAGAAAGATAGGCAAAGGAGCAAAAAAAGAAAATTAAAATCATTTAAGCATTTCAGAGTTGATAACATTGAATGAAAAACTAGTGTACAAATACCCAACTCCTTGCACACATTGTCCACATTGGTCTCTAATAAACTCAACTCACAACTATCGAGTTTAAATTGCAGCAGAATCCAGCATTTCAGTAAACACTTGACAATTCAATTTGAATCAGAAAAAAACCCAAACAAACAGATCACCAAATTCTGGACTGTGTTTGCAGCAAGCCAAAAGTGGAATACAGTAGTGCCACACCACATAAATAGTCATGGAGCAACAACTTCTTTAAGTGTTCTCTTACCATTAAGCAGCAAATCTGAAAACAACTTTGAGGCACTCTATCAGGGCTTCAAACCCATAAATCCATTGTAGAAGCAGAAACAGCATATTTAAAAAGAAATTAAGTACACAGTAATTCAGTCAAAACGTAAACAAATATTTGCTATTTAATATATATATCAAAAACAAAAGCTCCCATGAAACTGCCATAGTTGGATGAGTAAGACAGCATTTTAAAAAAAATTAAGTACACATTTATATCTAGGCTATTAATTTACACAACCATCCAGAACTCCTTCAAGCATCAGAAGCTACACATTTTGCTTAGTGGTATTGCTCTTTGTATTTTATGATTGTGATAAATCTTTAAAGTTACATGTAACAATTGTTTAAACACAGGAAAAACTATAGCGGACAGTTTTATTATAAGGTTCATCTGTATAACTACTGATCAGATTAAGTCTTTTAAAGATTGTGTACACAAAAATAGGGTTCAGACTGAAGTGCAAATGCTTATTCTATAGAACAGGTGCCATAATAAATCAGAAGTGTCAAAAGAAACGGGGGGGGGGGGGGGGGGGGGGGGGGGGGAAGTCTCTTACAGAAGCCAAAAAGGAGATTAATTTGCTTCGAAGTCTGATAGTGTTCCTGGCTCAATAAAAGCTACATTCCATTAAACTATACACCGAAATGTTTTATTTTTGTTGTTGAAACAATTACATTGAACTGTTAACATACAAAAAAGCCTTATGAAGTGTTAATGAAACACATGAACAGACAAAAAAACCACCCCACAACTCTGGTTTGTCTCAACGCCATTCTTAACTAATGTCACTTCATATGGTGGGGAGCTACATCTGCCTTAACATATGTCCTATTCCAGTTAGGCACAGCAGAATGCCTACCATTTACAGTTTTAGCTGTTTCCAGTGCCACGCAAACCAAATGCAGCACAGCACTGTGACACTTACGCTAGCAAGCAGATGGGACTCATAGGTACAGTAGAAGTCAGTGCTGGGACCTGACATCCACACTAATTATCTCAGGGTGGGGTACTTCTGATTAGCTGGGTCCCAAGCCCGAATTGCTGCTGGAGCACACCTGGAGCATATCAGCTGGAAAGCTACAGTGCTGGAAAACATCTTCCCTTTAGGTTTAACCCGAGGCGAGGGGCAGAGTGGGAGTGTGGGGGATGTGTGCACATGCACACACACACATGCTAAATTTCATCTCATGAGCTCAGGAACCACCACTATTTTGAGGCATCCTGCAAGGCTAAAAGTCAGGCCACAAACTCCTGTGCCCAGTTCCCAGGCAACTGCTGAGCCCATCTCACAGCACCTACTTAAGAACAAGAGAAGAACCAGTGAAGGAAGACTTTACCTTTGAATTAAAGCAATGCAAGCTGTTTCTTGCTCTAATTCAACAGCAAGTGTGAATACCTTAAGTCAAATATCTGTTTAAATGCTTTCCTGAAGAAGAGTTCAAGCATAAGCAAATATTTGGCTGAACTGGGGTCATTGCGAATAATCTACTGTGCAAATACAACCAGAACACTACTACAGTTTTTATTTCACTAACAATGCTTGAGCATATTCCAGCCTATGGACTCTTGTGTTTACCCAACCCCTATATTAGCTATAGGGCTTTCATGCTATAGAGTCAGCACAACTGGTATGGGTTTTGTTACTCTCCCCTCCTTGGAATAAAAGTCTTCTGGAATATGGAGGTTTTTTAAGATCAAGATCAAACATGCTCACAACTCCGTTCCTTTTTCACAGCTGCTGGATCCATTCTTATGGATCCAGTCCAAATAAACCAACATAAAGAACAGAATTGCATTGATGCTGCATTTCTGGCTTTTCTCCTCTTCTCTGTTTACCAGGGTCTTGATTTTCTAGCCTTACTTGGAGAGAGCATTTTTAGAAAGCAGATATCCGAGAACTTAAGAAAAATCTGACGGCAATTTATATGAAAAACTGAAAATATTTTCATCTGCAAGTTAAAATTCCTCAGCATGCTTCTACTTTCAAATAATTCATACATTCCTCCTTGCCCATATTATTCTAAGGGCTACTACTTTTAAGTATTTCCCTACCCAGTCTTTACACCTATTATTTTCTGTGCCTTTCATACAGAAATGACCACTTTTGTATAAGATGCTTAGGCACTGCCACAGAAAGGTATTTCTAAAGAAAGTAGAGCAGCAGTAACAGCAAATTACTTGCCTCTGCATTAGCTCAAAAGTAATTTAAAACTTCAATGACAGCACTTCATTTAGATACAGCTGAGACTGTACCTAGATGTGAACGATATAATTTAAAAGTTAACAAGAGTCGTTTGTACTTCAATGCAAAAATTCCTACGTTTATTTACCCCCAAAATAACGTGTATTTTCCTATACTCCATCAATAAATTATTTTCCATCTCTATACAGCAATAGTAGCCAATGCGTTTACAGCCTGACTCACAGTAGGTGACATCCTGAGAGCACTTTTCCAAACCCCCTACCAGCAGAATGTACTATAAAGGCACTATATTAACACTTGATGTAGCATACTGCTAATTTCCACAGAAGACAGAAGATTGCTAAGTATATGTAGGTTTGAACAGAGAAATGTCAACTATACTACCCAAAAATAGAAAAAAGCTTTTCTAGAACAACTGACATAGAGATGGAGAAGAATTATTTCCCATTTCCATCACTAGTTGTGAATGCTTGATTTATTTTCTGTATTTTTAAAAAGTAATCCAGCTATTAGATGGATTAACAGTGTTACAACCTCTTAATCATGAGCGGGTAAATAAAGTACCCAATTCATACCTGTCTACAAATCCAATTTATAAATGTATTATATAGATATTCAGTTTCCCAACCCCTGTGCATGGACTTAACCTATAAAACACTGTTCTCACAGAAGGCTTTGAATACTTAATCAAAAAACATTTGTAAATTTGGGCTGCATCACACTGTACATGCGAAACTCCTGCTTTGCAGATTGTGTCTCTAGAAAGAGAAGGAGGGAAAGATATCCTAAACCCCCATATATCACTGCCAGAAGACTTAATTTAAAAAGTAACATTAACTGCTTAATGTAACAATATTAGAAGAAATACAATCTATATTAGTCAGAGGTAGCAAAGTTAGTTCTTCAATAATCTTCATCCCTACAAAATAGGCACATAAAGCTTAAATTATACATTGAAGTGCAGGCTATTTTGCTAGTTAATAATGAAAATATATTTTGATATGAAAGTACAAATTAAAAGATCGGCTTCATTGCTTTTACTGCAAGACAAGTATTGGATGACATCCCAGAAATCTCTCAGTTCCTTCCTTGCCAGAGCTGTTCCTCTCCAAGGGTCATTCATTGGACTTACTTAATACAGAGGAGCAAATCAGGTTTTCTTTAAGCAAAAAATAAGGAAGATCTTGGTATTGCTACAGTGGAAAGAATGTTTGATTTTTGAAATCTTAGATAGTTTGAAAGTTCAGGTTCTTCCTGGCTCCCACTCAAGTTTTCAACAAGCTAGAAGATTCCCATAGGAGCAAAACACATGAAATGCAATGAAGAAGAAAAAGCACACTCAGACACACAACTCTTAGCTTGTGCTGCTGGGAACCTAAATGAATGTTAGTGCTCTCAGGTTAAGCAACTGGGGTTTGGCCAGGATAGAGGTGCTGTCAAAATGGCAGCAAACAGCAAAAATACCTAAAAGCAGTGAGGCTGGAAGGCATCCAGCTCACTCCACCACCACCACCAACTGGGGGGCAGGGGACACACACCACTGCCCAGCTCCAAAAAGGACATGCAGTCTCCAGCTGCAGCTACTGTCACACAACATGCCAAGCCCTTGCTAGGAGCATACAACAAGTAGTTTACTATGCAGTACCATTAAAAAGATGTTGAGCCAGTTAAAATGGTTCATTGAGCACCATTAGAAGGACTGAATTTCTGCATCTAGACATCTGTTCATCTTTCCCAAGATTAATGGTTCTTTGAAGATGAACCTACCTTTAAATACTCATGTTAAAGTCAAAATATCCAAATCTACCCAGCTCTATTCTTAACTTTCCTATTCCTGCTTCCTGCTAGACCAGACAGACACCACCACAGCCATGAGTCTCTCTCTCAGGCCAGAAACTATTCTGTCAAGAGTCCCTCTGAGTGCTCCTTGTAGGAAACCACTAACTGTCTCAACATCTCAAGGCTTAAAAACTGACTTCCATTATAGCAATGGAAACGTCCAAAACTCTGTTAGGTGGATTTATTTTATCAAAGAAAATTACGTTGTCTCAAGTAGAATATATATGCTGCAGATTCTCATCTCTAAGAGATTTTTTATTTAAATTTTGTAAAATAAACACATCAAAGTTGTCAAAGCACAGTCTACCTTTCTAGAAAATGAGTGTTTCTACTTGCCTGTTAGTCATCACACATCAAACGCAGCATTAAATACACCCTGGAGTAATTACAGGGGGTTTTACTAGCTCTTAAAATAGTTCAATACAACGGCATTTCAGAATTAACATGCATACACATAAATATACACACATGCGCACACACACACTTAGCAGACATTATATTCAGCTACTTCCATATCAAGGTGAAGATTGTGTTATTATACATTACTGAGCCAGAAGTTTTAAAAATAGTCCTAGCTTTTGGAGTTAGGACAGCTTAATTAAAGTTGATTAAGCCAAACAGCTACTGGAGTTGCATGTCTGCACTCCACAGACTACATAAAGAAAGTTTAGAAGGTTTAAAGGTGCCTTCTCTTGTAATTTGTTTCTCTAGAAAAAAAAATTTTCCACTTAACCCTTTAAAGCAGTTGGGTTGTAAACTATGTGTAATTACTATTTATAACAAATCTTGATAAAGAAACCCACCAAGAAGAGTCCTTGAGAGTTATCTGCAGTCCCATTTCTAATGTTGCTCCCAGCAATCACGTTCCTAGACAGATCCCTGTGGAGATAGCATAGCTCTACAGGCTGCCTCACACTAGAAGCTTTGTTTAACTGGCAATCACAGAAAGTAAAACCAAAGTCCTCCACTGCTGCTGTTTGTTGGAGTAACTCCATCACCTTCCATATTGCTGAGGATGTCACTCAGCTACAAACTCTTCTATCAGAGACATCCATAAGCAGTTGCTCATAGCAGTGGAATAATAGCATTACAAAGCCCTCCATAAGCTAATGCACATTCCATTACTGTATAAATGAAGGATTCTATTCAGCCTGCCTTCCTTCACACCCTTGGGATACCCAGTACCTGCTTCTCCTTGTTCCTCAGTAAACCCTTGACACCTCTTCTCCCACCAGTGCCTACCTGACTATTAACCTCCAATAAACCAGTAACACTCCAAATACAGCTTTTCCTCTACAGCCACAGCTGACTACAGAGAAGAATCCCTTTCTGAACTCTCCAGATGCCAGACTACTCAGCATAGCTCATCATAAATTGAGCTATTTCACAAAGAATTTAAGTTTCTTTTCTAGAAAAGTGCAGTAAACAGCAAGTTTCTTGTTCATCAGTTCCTTGTTTACTGGGTTAATCAATGCACTATCAGTTACCATATTTTGCTACCCACTTACCAGCTCTTAAACCAACAAATTATTTAACCCATAAGCCAAGCACACAAGAGGCTTCAACACATTAAACAACCTCATATGTTGAGTTACCTGTTTCATCTAGGCCTCTCTCATACATCACCACAGTTTTGTTGATATGCCTTGTCAGTCTGGACAGCTGGATTTGAGAGTCTGCTAATCAAGTCACATGCAATAGCTCCATTATTTTAACCATATACCAACTGGTAATCACCCATCTCATTTTCAAGCCCTGTGTAGCATTACTTTATCTATTCTTGCTAGGCCTGCCATTCGGTCTCCTGCTGCTCCCATCTAACAGCAATCCAACACCAAAGGAGTCCTGTCTTGTCTTTCCCCACCTCCTTCACTCTGTCAGGTGCTAGTTCACATCGAACTTGCTCTCCATCACCACTCCTATACAGCCTCTTCCAAACCTCCAGCTCTGCTCCATGTTCTCTCATATGCCCCTCTACTCTCCAAACTTTTCCATATCTAACATCAAGTCTACCAGTCTTCAAATACCCTTTCACTTACCTGCTCCATTATATTCCTTCCCAGTATTTTGGGGGCTCTTACCTTTAAAAATCCCTCTTATGACTTTTTACTAGACAATAAATGCATAATTAGATGTGATTACTTGTTTTGATTACACTTTGCTTTCTGAGCTTGCTGGCCATGAGGGAAAGGAGGCTGTTACATACTTGCTCTGTTTTCACGTATTTATTCTTTCCCTTTTAAAAGTCTTCACAGAACCTGCAATCATTCCCTCTCCACATCTGCCCACCTCTATCTAACCCCTACCACCTTCCAAACCTTCTCATCATTCCAGTCACCTTTTAGCCCTCTGGCAAATATGTATATCCATCTCCAGAATCTCTATTTCTCCAGCTACTTGTACACCTCAGTACTGCATCTAGGCCCAACACTCAGCATTTGACACTCTAGATTTCCTGGATTTTGCATATTCCTGCTTTCCTAAAACCAAAGATCAGGCAGCTCTCTCACATGCCCAGGTTTCTTTGGCTATTCTGAGACACTTAGTCTCCACATCTTTCAAGAAAATCCTTCTCTTCTAGCCTTCAAGGATTTGAAAAGTACTTCTGTGCACTAATGAATAAAGGACTTGATCTTGCATTTATCAGCTTCCTTATTCAACTACATTTGTCAGTGATTCACACATTGCAGAGCTGGGGGGTATGTGCCCGTGTTTTGTGACTTTTCCATACACACAAGGTACTCATTCAGGGACACCTGGCAGTAAGAGTGCCTATCAAAACTGCTGTGTGCCTTCAATGGGAAAAAAAGGAAAGATTCTTGCGTTTCTTTAAGAAACACAACGTCATCCATTGAAGAGCACTGTACCTCACCACAATGTTGTGCAACAGAGACAAAACACATCACCACAAGCAAACCTTGAGGTGGACAGAACAAAACACAGCCACATGGGTGGTGATGCACTTCAAGATTTAGAATTATCCCCACTTCAGTGTAAATGCAGCACATACCTTGGAATAGGTTAAGCAGGTTTTTTGAACAGAAGACATTTAATCATTTAAATACTTAATTCATAGGTACTGTATTAGTGATTCTTTCCAGAAGACAGGAAAGTTTAGCCAAAATGGGTTTACAAATATTTATCTTTCACCAACCATCAAAATATCCAAGTAAAGATAAGATACTTAAAAGAAATCCAAGAGCACTACATACTACCAAAAAAGAGCTTTAACAGCTTCTGTTTTAACAGCACAGCAATAATGCATCAGAGTAATACTTAAAAACAGGGCTATGTTATTCTCAGATTTCAAAAGATGTCAAAGTAAATAAGATTGTTGAAACAATTTCCTGTAACATCTCCTAAAGGAAAAAACAACCTTGCTCTTTCACAGTCATTAAAAGAACAGTATCCTTACACACACCCCTAAGGTCATCTAGCACCACCATTTTGCCTCTGACTGAGACCAGCTACAGGAGAATGGGCAAAGGTAAACAAGTAAATGCATTCTGAGATGCAGACAGCATTCAAGATGCACACAACCTGTATATGTAAAGAGGCACCTGATTAAGTTCTGTCCCTCTCCTACTCACTTCCAGCATCCTAGCTCCTATTTTTGATTGCTACTGAGCTGACATTTCTATGAATTCCATAAAAACTGGCATTTAGAAGTCATTAAGCTGAGCTGGTAAAGCTTAATAGAGTCTGGAAACAGCCGACACAACTTTTGACACTCACTGAACTCCACAGAGCATACGAATGAGTCAATACATATCTACTAGGATATTATCACACATTCAGGCATGAGATAACAACTCAAACTTTTGAAACTAGAGGTGAAGATACCTCCTTTATCTGGAGTAATATAACTTGACTCAAGGTTCAGCAGCAGTGGCCCCAATATAAAAACATATTGACCCTCACAAGCAGACAAGGACATGCAAGTAGACTAGTACCCAAGTCACTCAGGTGGAAGAAGATACATACACAAATTCATGATAGACAGCTAGGCAATGGCTTGCCTTATTCAAGGAAAAATAAGCAATGCCAATCCATCTTGGAAGCTGCTCTGATCACACCACTGAAGTAATTTTACTACCTAGAAATCTGACAACAGTGACTCCTGAAAGAAACCAGTACATGTAAACATTTCCAAACAACAGACAGCTCAGAAACAGTAATATGCAAAGCACAGAGTCCTACTCACTGCTGAAGTCAGATGACAGTAACGGACTCGCGAGTCATGATTTTTCATCCAGGTGAGAGTGGGATTTTGCACATGGTCCTGAGACAATTACTTTAAAGCAAAAGGAAGATGCATTCATAGAGTTTGCATCAACAACATGACCTGTACAGGAATTATGGCTAAATAGTGTCAAATGAAGTGATATGGCTATTCCTGATGCCTTGTTCCTCCTTGCAGACTATCCTGAAGCTGCCAGGATAGTAACGTACAAAAAAGACCCCAGCAGCAAGAACATTCATTCTAAAGATAAAATTACAGGACAGTCGTCTTTTAGTATCAGAAGAGAGATACCTTTCAATGCAGGCAGATATTTGATGGGAAAGGCAGCATTCCTGTGGGACTGCGCAATACTTTCATGCTCAGGTGGGGTTTTTTTAGTGTGGTTTCTTTTGTTTGTTTACCACCACCACCCCCAAAATGGTATTGTATCACAGTGCATTAACTTAAGACATGGTTCTGGGATACTCTAGAATGGAAAGCTGCCATAGTGTATGACATTAGCTGTTCAAGGTGAAAGTCTGAACTGTAGGAAACAAAATTTTAGTCAGACAAATTTAGTTGTAAACACAATAGAAAACTAAGAGATAACAGACCAGATGAGCTGGCCCACATGGTTTACTACTGTTGGATGAAGGAGATGTAGATGTCAGTACTGGAGTCAGTGAAGTAGTATGGAATAAAGAAGTGCCAACTGTGAAAGTCTGCCGACTCCACAGAGGTTCAGCTGTGGTTATTAACAACCACAGAGGATTGTGAGCAGCATTATGAGGATGTAAATGCATTTAGTACCTGAGCAATAGCTTGGGAAATGAATTTCCATTTGGATAAAAATGCACATTGGGACAAGTAAGATATTCATGTATGCAAATAAGGATTCTGAATTTGTCAGCATTTTAGCTATTTTCCCCTCAGAGGAGACAGTATAGATAGCTGCTGTAGCGTAATGTGTACTGAGTTAAAGTAAACAACATGCTTGGAAGCATTAGAAGAGCTAGAAATAGGACCTAAATTATAATGACATTATAAAGGACAATAGAAGAACCCTAGAGCATTAAATGCTGGTTTTGTTGCCATAATTTCAGAGAAAGACACCAGAGAAGGAACAAGTCTCAGGCAGGACAGGCTCAACTCTCTTCAAGACACTGAGAGACCTAACCCTTCTTTCTCAAACAGAACAAGAAGCCCCAAAAAACAACACCCACCTCTGAGAAAGCAGCCCAAGGATTACTTATCAAAAGAAAGAGACATTACAGATATCAACTGACATACTGGTTACCAAAACTGGTGTAGTAACATTTTTTTTCACTTGACACTGTAATATTTCTAAACTACAATAATATGGACAGAAATAAAAGCAAGAATAAATACAAGAAATCTTTTTCATACAAACTAAACACTTGGGCTTTCTCAGGAAGTCATTAAGACAGAGAGTGCAATTGACTACTCCCAGTTGAGTTACCTTTGCAAACAGTAACATTTTTAACTCTGCAGGTTAAGGCAAAGATATTCCATGCTTCCCAGGCTTTTACAAACTGCCTGCAGGAGCCAAGAGAGAACAGCCATGTAGTACTATACAGCTCACCCTAAGGGGCACGGTTCAGGGGAGCTTTTCACTTTCTCTATGCATTGAACATGCAATAACAGAGGAATACATGCTGAACATAACAGATGAATGGCTTAATTCAGTTGCTAATTTACATGTTTTCACTTCTCCCACACCTCCCCCAGCTGTATGTTACAAACTTAGTAAAGCATATAAAACCTGTAAATGAAGAGTTCCCTCACACTTCTCTACACTTGTTCCAAGCTAAAGAACTCCAAACCTGGAGTAAAGAAGTTTCTTCACTGTCACTTTACTTGCATCACTTTGGCCCTCAGCACACAACAGAGAAGAGAAAAATTACCATACCTGAGCATAAAGCCACCAGCTTTTTGGGAAACTTGGACTCAAATCCAACTTTTAACAGTATGCCGATTCAGACAGTCTGTAATTAGCAATATGACTGCAAGTGATAACATATCCCATAGAGACTGGTATCTCTTTGTCCTTCACACAGTCTTTCAAAGTAAGGTGCTCTAAAAACTAATATTCAATTCTATCATCTGACCAATCTCTTCTGTTTCCATTTAACAAAAAAATACAGTTTTCATATTTGAATCTCTTACTGTAGTATGATGCTGTAAAATGGAAGGAGAAATGGGTTTCCAGTCTAAGACAGGAGGAGCTAAAATCCACTACCATGACATACAGCACAGCAAGTAAAAATAAATAATCCACATTTTCACTTAGTTTTCCACAAGTGAAGGCAACACTGTGAGCAACAAAACTATTTTCTTTTTTGAAATGTGTAATTCAATCTTAAGACAGTTTCCCAGTGGTAAAATATACATGTATTTTGCAGGACATGCTGACAACAGATACCAGTCCTCAGAATCCAAAATCTTAAAATGCTAGAAATGGGAAAATGCAGAAAGCTGCACTGAAGCCCCTGAACTTGCACAATTCCGTTATCACACAATAATGAGAAATCAGAGGCAGAAGGTCCCAGGTAGCTGCACTGCCTTGTAGGCACAAACCATCTTAACACACTGATGTACACCTGCTCCCCAGACAGCATTTCTAACTTCGTGTAGTAGGTGGCCCCAACTCCTGAGATCACCATTGTAACTTCCTTTCAAAAACAGGTTTTGGAGCAAGATGACAACATTTTTGTCTGCACTCCTTCTCCAAAGTAAATTTCATATTTTTGCTACTGTATGGCAGGTTTTCCAAAGTGGATTCCCCAGCAGTGCTGAGCAGCAGGTCTTTTTCATGGTAGACTTCTGACGGATGGAACATCATTATCAGCCTCAGAAGCAGAGCGTGCCTGGAGGCCAGGACTATCACCACTACAAATTCTCTTCTAGCCTCCAGTGCAGAGGAGCCTAACCACATCTACCAAAGCAGGTCTCACAATATTTTAATAGCATGCCTCTGAAGTTAGAACTGTTTATTTTTTTTCTCCAATGTATGTATCAGTTCAAGATCAACTCCAAGACAACAGCTGCTAGACTGCCATTTATAGCATAGTCCAGCACTTCCCCTCAACACACAATTTAAAGATAGAAGTAATTATGAAGGCCTTTTTTTTGGCTAGCAAGTAGCTACACTAGATTAGCCTATCAGTTCCCCAAAGACCCAGACTGCCTTCCCATAACACAGAGAATTTTGCTTTTGTGCCAGGGTTCATTTGATTATGAAGCTGTGTGTTTTGCCCTGAACACACAGATATATTGTTGCAGTGACATGAACTTTTCCTGGAGTTCGCTGTGATCTGAGGTATTCCTCTCCAAGAGAGAAAATTGGAAAAATCTCCTTCAAGACAAAATATCATTACAACAATAAGGAGTTTTGTCTTAGAGGCAAGGCACCAAAATGAAAGCAAAATTTATATGGATGCAGTACCAACAAAAACCTTCGAGAAACTATACAAAATACAATCCATGACAGAAGCACTGCAACTTGTCCTGAGGACACAGTTGAACTTAGGTGGCACAACTAAAGTAGAGATTATCACAGTAATGACATGAATGCTGCTGTATAGCCTTATCACATTTTTTAAGTTTAAATTGTCAGTGGCCTCATAAATTGCATCTTGAAGGCGTTAGTTTTAGACATACTGAGATCAGATTTTATTATAAAGAAACAGTTTCAATAATGCAATTGGATCAATGCTATTAAATAACTATGCCACCATATTCCAGGATTGTGTATTTTTTTTTTCCCCATCAGCCTCTGCAAGACAGAGGGGAAAAGAAAGAATAAGAGCAATAATACTTTGAACTTAACACTGAAAAAAGGCCATGAAGACCCAGCATTGGCTAAACCTCCTCACAGGCCACTTGTATGGGGAAACTTAACTCAGATTGGAAGGCAGCAGCTCTTCAAAATACCAACCAATAAGCAGACATCCTAAAACAAGCAACCTCTTCAGTTAACTTAAGTAGCTATAAATCACTTTAGATCAGGCATTCTCAATCATGACTAAAAGATACTATCCTTTTATTGAAATTAATCTCGAGACATATTTATAGACTTCTATACTCTCAGTTTTCAAATGTTTTCAAAGTTCTGCTGAATTTCTCCTCGAAACTTTTATGCATGCACCATTTACCCAATGCTTTAATCATCATTTATACCTTTCTCAGAACAAATGCAGAGGCAAAAATGCAAATATATATATTTTCAGGTATAACAATATGCAATTATAAATACTACATATATCTGAAAGCACTTGATGCAGATAGATTGCAAAATCTGGATCAGCATATGTCCCATCAGGGGACTGAAAAGTTATGTATGTTGGCTTTCTGTGCTGTAGTCCTTTTGCAGGATCTTTTAGAAATAATATCCTGTTGCTTCTGTTTTGTGCCCTTCAACATAAATCTCTCTTAAATAAACTCTCACAGGGAAAAAGTGTTTCTCCAACAGAAAGACTATGTATTTTTGCAATTTTTACTACATGTGAATACAAAGGGAACTATTACTCACAAGACATCCTGGTCTTCCACTTTATATACAGGTGTTGTTGGAGTAATCCCCATTCCAAACCACTCAATCTTATAATGGAAAGCCATAGAAAAATCATGTATGCAACACAGCTACTCTTTGGAACTGTGCTCTACTTTCAGTGTCATTATAATTGCTTAGAAAAATAATTTCTGATTGATCCAATTTTTAAGTTACACATTTAAAAATAAAAATATTTTTGTCCTGGTTCCCCCCCATGTTCCTCAAAATCTACTGAAGAGCAGACTGTTCAGTATGGAAAACATTAGCAAAACATATTAACCACAATTTCAATAGAAGGTTTTCAGAAGTACTCTGTTCATGAGACTTTACCAGCTTTGATTCAAAATGGAAGTTTAATGAGATACATAACTTTCAAATTCATTAGGAACAAAAAATGATCCAACAGTAGAGAAATTTCCTAATGCCCACTCTATGCTTTTCTTTTTAACTCAAATTAATAATTATACTTCTACATTCTTTAAGGAGGAATCAGTGCTCAAAAAGTAATCATTGTATGTTGGGGTAAATATCTTGCGTTCTTTATAGGGAAACCAGGCTTTCAATCACTTCAAATCCAGAACTGGGCTTCAGTAAGTAACTACCAGCACCATTCTACAAGAATTATCTACAGGGTAAAAAAAAATAATAATCAAAGAATTAACCTGCTTAATATAGCTGAAGGACTTCAAAAGCACAAAAGTTCCTCAATACTATTTGCTGAACCCATTGCATCTTACCTCCTCATTTTTTACCAAAAGCTCAAATCCTGGTCCCAACTGTTTCAACTGTAATTAATTAATATTAATTTCTCCCTTTCTGTTTCCTTAAGCTGAATTTCATAGAAATGGGTCTTTATTAAAGTTCATTTTCCTTCTTCGAGGACCGCTAACACAGAAGGCCTGTGATTGCAATCCAATTACCAAAAGTTATGGAGACTCGCCACCATATTGACCAGATAGATGGGTCCAAATGAGGCCACTCAGGACACAGAAATTAATTCTTAAGGTAAAGGAATGAGCAGCCCAGACAAGCTCAGGGAACTGGGCTTGTCACCAGAGTGAATTTGCACGAGATTAAAGGGGACAAGCTACATTCCAATCAAATGAGCAGTTGACAGCATATTTAGGATATAAACAGAAAAGGTCTTCTCTAAATAGATCAGATCTTTAATGCTTTGGAAGGCATTGTTTGCAGGCTCCACCATGCAATAAATTGATTTAGCAAAATGTCAAGCTGGAGGGAGGAGGCAAGAAACAGGAGTTGAATTCCTCCCAAAAGAACATAAACTATATAACTGTACTGAAAAAGGCAGATGAAGGATTTACTGATCTGCTGGAGTATTTAATGAAATTATTCTCATTAGCATAGACTTTATGATTTGGATCATTACTATCTCTCCCCCAATAATTCAGTCCCTTCTCATTATGCAAAAAAACTTCACATAAATACCGTCATGCTCATCTCTTCAATCGCTTGTGCAATTGGAAGACTGCTGCTTAAAAATAATCTTACACTTCTACTTAACCAGCATAATTTGGTTTAAAAACTGTAAAATCCAAATCTGAGCATCCCAAGACACAAACAGAGTAATTTTGTTTTGTGCCAGGGCATCAAGTCCACTCTTACTACACGTGAACATTTTGTATAATCTTTGAAGTTAATTGAATGTCCAATCTGACCGTAACTTTGATATTATACACTAAATTCAGTTCACTATTAATAAACATAACCATAACTAACAGTTGAACTGTAAAACACAATAAAAAGGTGGGCTCTCTGAAAAACAATTCAAACTGAATTCTTACTTCTGAGGAGGCAAAGAAAAATACATATTTTAGCATCAACTGGGTACAACAAATTTTATTCTACATATAAAATCCTGTTACATTTTTTAAAAAAATCATTTATTAAAGCAAAATTGTTGGCTTTACTTCCAAGAATCGTTGAATTCACCTATGTTTGAATCCTCATTTCAACATACCCCAAAACATGATCTTATAAAAGATCAGTACAGATTTTTATCTTGCCTATTTGCAAGTTCACTAAGGTCAGAAGAGACTGTAAGAAACAGTTAGCTGGGGTCAAGCCTGATTGAAAACTCCTGAGCATTGCCATTTACCACCCAGTGCATACTGGTGATGAACTCCGAAGATACACATTCTTAAAGTGTTTTGGGTTTTTTGTGTTGTTTTTTGTTGTTGTTGTTGTTGGTTTGTTGTGTGGTTTTGTTTTTTTTTTTTTTAAATAAAGTTTCTTTGGAACACAGCAGGCATCTCATAGCACAGATGCACTACATACCCAAAATCCAGACAACGTCTACCTGGAAGGGAAGAACAAATCATACATGACAGGTTTCTATGTTGTTATAATGTTAGACTTCCAGCGTCTGACCTACCGGGTACAGACTCAGGTCTGGCACCTTCTTAGAGCACACCATTTCACCATGTGCCTTTAAGTGCCCATGGCCCTTCTGAAAATAGGATTTTTGAAGTAATTAAAAGTAATTTATTCTGTAAATAGCTCCTTTGACATAAGGTTCATAAAAGCCACCAGTGTGGCCATGTAGACAGACACTGTATCTCAGTGTCTATAGATGCTCTTTCACCCAGCATTCACATCCACCACTGTATTACGCTTGTCAAATATTCAGCAAAAGATACTGTCCCTGTTTCACCCTGATACTTGGCCATAACTGTCTCTCATTACCATTAATACAATATGTGAATGGAAGTGGCAAGCAGCAAGTGGAAGATTCAGCAACTATGCCAAGGAAGTAGAGGCTGCACGAACCTCTGCCAGCTTACCTGTCAGCAGGTACGGAACCAACACTGAGTCAACAGGGGCTTCATGGACACATTTCAAAAAAGCTCAAGTAAAAGTGGTAAACCACCTAATAAGTACCCTTTCCCTGCTTCCACTGAAAAAGGCAACACAAAAAGCTTACTTAATACAGCGTACCCTTAGTATGGACTACAGAAATACTAGAAATGTTTCAGGGATTACAAACAATAGAGGCAAAGGATTCGTAAGATCATACATGACAAGAAAGCTAGGCTAATGCAGTATATGACAAAATGTAGACTGCACTGAAGAAAACTTACAGTTCCCGTTTTAAATTGAAATCCCTGTTATCTTTCATTTTTTTCCTTTATTCTTTTCAGAGTGACATGATCTCAATAGATACTACCTATACTTTTACTCTTCTAATGCATATACAACGTAACTAAAATATTCAACAGCACAAAGGGCATTTCAGCATGCATTACTTCTTAAATTGCAGAATTAAAAACACCTGAAAAACAACTGTTCAGCACAACACCAAGAAATGCTAGAGTTAAACAGTCCAATATTTCTTATTGCAAAAATGCGTGAAATCATGTTTTGTTATGGAGTACACTTTTACAGTATTTTGCCAATGGGAAAATGCTTTGTATTGCTGGAAATATAATGCCTGGTTTAGTTCACAGTATAAAATGGCTACATCTTAAAAAGGCATTACAGATGGAGACACTAGAACGTAAATGAGTTTTGTGCAAACACAGAACAGATATATGCCAATGCACTGATATGAGCAATTCTGGCCTCAAGTACAAGGGAATTAAGTTGGAAGGCTACAGATAGTCCTCCTTGAGCAAAGGTTTCAAGACATAACCTTTCCACTAAGGGAGCTGAGAAATATGTAAATACAACCTGATAATACTGATTTTTGGAGAAGGGAGCAGGTAAGGTCCATGGAAAAAAGCAAACTATTTCAGCTACAGTAAAGAATAGGTTTCACTTATAGTCACAACATTATCATTCTGTTAGTATTAAAATACAACCTAATGCAGAAAAACAACAAACTGCCTTAGAAAGCTAATTTGCAGTCTTACAAGGCAAAGATCTTGACCAAAAAAAAAATCCACCTGGGAAGTGATGGGCCTACAGCAACATTCTCAGGAATCTGGGAACCTGAAGATCCCTCAGGCTGACGGCCAGAGGAATACTTACTGATGAGGATGCTCTGGCTCAGCTACAGCTCCATGCATTGCTGCGGGGCAATTACCCACAGCAGGGAACTGACATTTCTAGATGAGACATGGAATTGAGGCATTGATTACTTCTATACTTGTGACCTGCAAAAGTAGCATGGCACTTTCAATTAAAAAAAAATAAAAATAAAAATCAGTCCAATTTTGTATCACATTTCAATTCTCTACCTTCTTGAGAACAGTGATCCATGTTGGTAAAACTGGTTATGTGCCAGTGGCAACAAGAGGAGGTCTCGACACGTAATTCAGTAGTTTGGGGAAAGTTTTTTTTGTTGTTGTGTTGTGGATTATTTTTTTTAAGAACAAAATTCTTCACTGTATTCACAACCTAGAAGCAAAGTATTGCTACAAAAGAGCAGAAGGAGGAAAGATACCAACATCTGACAAAACCTGCTAGACTTCAAAACAAATGTAATAATTTCCTTTGGATTTCCTGACTATTTTTTCAGTATCAGAGTAGAGAAGCTCTGATACAAGTGTAAATACTTTGAACATATGATTAAGAAGAACCTTGCAGTTCACTGCATATCTGCATTGAAAATATATGAGGGTAAACCCAGGTGTTTTGAGGTCTTCATGCACTGACATGTTTTTTTTCTTAAAAAAGGCAGTTCCCTAAATTAAATCCATGATCTTACAGTTGAACAGCATTAGTAGATAAGTTTGCCTATGTTAATTTATCAGAAAATAAAATCAGAACAAAATCCACCCTGCACTTTTCCCTTCTCTCTTCCTCCTGCCAAATCACTTGGGAGGGAAATACTAAAAGCAGAGCAGTCAAACAGAACACAGTAAAGAAACAAAGGTAGACAACTATTACTTAATTTTTAAATTAGCTAACACACGCCACTACAAATGCTACTACAGGATAAGTAGCAATACTCTTTTTCCTACCTTCATGAGAGAACAAGTTTTCATACCGGCTACGTAAACATAAAAATAATTAAAAAAAAAATCACCTTTGATTAAATAAAGTATCTATCGATATTTTTTTCCTGAAGACAAAAGGCTATTAGTGTAGGCAAACCTATGGCTGATCAGGCATAGCTGCTTTATCTCCAAAGAAAAAGATCAATGGGAAGATCATTAGGAAGCCAAAATTAAGTAAAAAAAAAAGAAAGCACAGGAAGGAAAAACTCATAGCAACTACTTGCATGCAATGATGCTTCAGTGCTTGCATTGGAAGAGATGGGAACTATCTCCCCATGCTCCCTTTCATTATACACCTCCATCGCACCCTTGTTCTGTCATTCCTCTTCCAAGCTGAGTATACTAGCCTACTTAGTTATTGTTCACAGAGAAATTATTTATATATCTGCAATTAGATCTCTGCTGAATTTGCTCTGGATTTCATCAAATCTTAACAGTGGGGGGAAAATGGGGGACTAATTCCCAGAGAAAATGAACAAAATGTTTTTCTACCTTCTATGTTTCAGTGGAGAAACAGAAAAGCCTTTTTATAAAGCCCAAACATTCAGGAAACAGAGAAACTGTCAACATGACACCATCACTGCTTAAGCACTGGGGGAAAAGGCAAATCCCAGTCACCATGCAAACTATGGGGCACCATAGCTATAGGTCAGAACCAGGACTAGACTCATACATTACATCTCTGTGAACACTATGCCTCTGAGAAGAGGGAGGAAAACAAAAATAAAACCCAAGAAATCCCAAACCACGAAACAAATTCCCTAAGTTGTTTGCCATGAGTGGAACCATTCATAGTTTAGTTATATCAGCTATATAGTCCTTGCTGCTATGGTGATGTGTCAGTTGGTAATTAGGAAAGGAACAATACATCATATCTTAAAAATCTCTACCCAGTTATGGAAAAAACACAAGTACTTTTTGCTAGTTGTAGCTTTGCTGAGATAATATGAATGTGACATTAACTCAGGTCAAGAGTCAGTTATTACATTTTCGTCTGCTCCATGACTCAGCCCTATTTAAACACAAGCTCATTTCTCTTGCCTCCACCCTTTAATCTCTTCCGTTAACTAAACTCTCTAACCTTTCCCTGATAAATCATTTCTCCGTTTACTCCAATCTTTAGGTAGCACAGACAGTACCCTAGATTTCAGACACAGAGATGGGATGACATATTCATCTTTTGCCTACCCACCAGGAGAGATCATTAACAACAATGGAAATGCAGAGGAAAAATGCAGAGGAAAAAACAACTACAACATATTATGTCTATGTCTAATAATTTCAAATAGCTGTTGCACTAAATCTCTGTATCAGACTTGTATGTCACTGGAATGCAATGACAGGAAAAGTCTTGGTGCAGAAAGATGACTTGTAAGTCACTTTATAACACTGAAAGACCATTAGGATATTCCTCAATGAACACCAAACATTTGCCTCTCTACAGAGAAGCTGTTTTAACAACCAAGCTCCCAAACAAAAGCAGGAATCCTTTAATACCCCATTTATAGGAAGTGTTGCATGCAAATGCAGTTGAGACTGGCTCTCACAGAACAAACACTGAAAAGAAAAAAAAACAAACCACAAACACCACACATAAAACAAGGTGGGCAGGGGGCAAACAGTGTCAGATTTGTACATGGATCTGTAGAAGCAGCTCCTGCTTAAAAAATTAGTGATATGCCAGCCTAAAGTCCAGCCATTAAGATATGTTCAAAACCATGCTGAAGATAAGCTGCTGTCACCACCATCATTCCTAAGGTCCAATTTCTGGGGAAGAAAAACCACCAAACTTGACCTTAGAGAACAACACACAAAGATAGAGTAACTGTGCTCTTTTACCATATCCTTCCTCTTCAAAAATAACCTTCTTTAACAATAAATGATGAATGCAAAAGCCATCTAGAAGGTCAGGTGAGAGAGCAACACCCTTGGCAGGCAAAAAAGCCTATTTATATGTGTCAGGAAAAAAGGTACTTTTAAAATCAACATTTAATAAACCAGAACAATTACATTTCATAAAACAAATGCAAAGTTCTGCTGCACAAACATATGGCACATAATAAAATGGAAATTGGTCAGTTATTAAAACACCATAGCATAAATTAAATTATTTCCTAACAGAATAGTTAGCTACTGGGAACAGGTCCTGCCTTTGTATAACAATTACTGTTTAATTACTGTCAGGCCGCACCACACTTCCCAAAGTACCACCAGAAGGTAATTTATAACACCAGTAAATGAAACGTCTGTTATGTCAATTATAAGAAGCATAACTGTTTGTTAGAAACTTGTTTTTAATTCAATAGATAACAGTCAGGAAAACAGTGTGATTGATACTGTTAGTTACTAAATTAATCACCTAGCATAATCTAACAATATTTAATAAAAGAAAGATTATTTAATTCTTATGGATGAACAAAGATTCTTCTCCTTCATTACAGAGCTCTAGAAGGGCAATGTATTATGGCATTAGCATCTGCTTCGTTAGCTATTTGCTGCTGGGCAGAGAAACAGTCAACTGAGAGAGGCAGAGATCTGCTAGCTTTAAGAGCACAGGACTCCCAGAATTTGCGGGGGGAACATTTCACTGCAATCACACATACTGAAAAAGCAGAATAAGTGTTTCAACAAGCCAGGGGTTTCCAATGGTCTGATTCTCCCCTCCCTGACAGTCTTAAGACCCCTGCAGAAATCAGGTTTCCTGTAAATTTCTGCCTCAAAAATTTTGCCATACAAAAGTAGTTTATTCCCTAGGGAACACAAAAGGTAGCAAAACTTCAGGATTCTAGCATTTATGTGAGCAAACTCATTTTTGAAAAAAACAACAGTATTTGGAATATTTGAGTTTCAAAAAAAAAAAAAAAAAATTGATCCTCAAATGCTCATCAGAACTATTTTCTCTGGTTCTACTACCCTCTCCCACCTCATAGTAGGACACACCCCATTTCCTATCTGAAGTGAACGAAAATTAGAATTTCCTGAAAGCTAGAGCAGAACCAGAGAAAAACTCCTCATCCATTTCTGCTCAGAGCTGTCTACTGCAAAGCCCCAGGCTTCAAGGACAATCTAGCATTTACGGAAAAATGTCTTCATTGTGTTCCTCAGATGAATTTCAACACATGTGACAAATCTGGAGAACAGCTTGCCAACTACATATTCTAAGAAGGAAGAAAATAATGGCATGAGAGGAACAAACTTCAGTAAACAGATTAATTATAATCAAATTTGGGATTCTGAAATAAAAGCCACAAGTGACAGGGTCCTCCTCTCTACAGACTGAATCACTGCAAACTGGGTCTCTGTTTATAGGACATCATTGTAAAAGCAACCTGACATGAAGCACTAGATGCATTTGTATTTTACTGAAATCTTTAATGAAATGGAATAAGTTCCCAAATAAATAATAATAAATAACAAGTTTAAAACTGTCAGCAAAACACATGCAGTGCAGCTCTGGCCACATATTCACTACCTTTTTTTTTATACATATACACATACAAGTCCCCAGCAACATTAGCAGCATCCGCAAATGCAGGGAAATCCCTCAATGGTAATTTAAAAAACTTAACAGCATCTTGAAAACTGTTTAATAGTCTCTCTTGACTGTCTGATCTATATGACTTGAAATTTTAATATTAGGACATCCAAACCCATAATTTAACAGATAATGGCCAAGAACAAATTTGAACAGGACATTTGATCTGTGCAGTAAGAAAGACAATGAAGTATCAGAGCACTTTAGGAATTCAGTTTCTTTAATAGCAAGTACAAACATTTCCGAAACAGTTTTCTCTGTATAATATTATTGGTGAAGTCATCAGATTTCCTTCAAATTCTTCATCCAGGATACTGCTTTCCTTTTTAAAAATACTTTCATCGTAGTACAAAACAGAAGATATTTATCATAACCAGTGTCTCTTCTAATTTTAATTGACCAAACTAAACTTCACTATTTAATTCTAATTGTTCATGTACAAGCGTGTTCAGTTGAAAGAGTTTAAGCCTTGCAATTTCATCTGATCATATGGGAAGGCACTGAATTATCAAAAGTGGAGGTGTTATAGGAAATTTAGCTTTTAATTAATCTAAACTTGGAACTAAAATCAAGATATGCAATTTAATTTTATGCTTTAATCAGTCTCTTAATACAGCATTTTAATCTCCAGAAGCACACACTCACATTTGGAAAGGTGCAATATAAGGCTCATCTAAGCTCCCCACATCACTAGAAAACAGGTCCCAAACTTTAATCGGCCTAAGAACAGGTCAAACGAAGCTCTGCAGTAGTGAGAATTGAAGAAAAAAATCCCAAAACTCTGCCTCACTTAAAGAAACTTAAATTTTCCCCAAAATCATACAAAGCAACATTAGAAATTAAAACCTTTATCATAGACAGGACTTACCAATGCTAAGTTAAAAAAAAAAACAAACAGACAGAAAAAGGGAGGAAGTATTGTAACACTGCAATCTACTTGCAACTTGGAAAAGCATTCTTAGTGGGTGGTTCACATCAGGTGTTCAATGGGGGGAACGAGCCCTGACAAACCATTTTGCCACAGGTCAGCATGCAAGCTAAACAGAAAAATTAGCTGAAAACACTGGAAACTTGTACAGACATAGATAGTTTACATAGCGAAAACCAGAAAGTGTCATACTCTGGCCTTGCTATTGGGCTACATTTGTTACCTGCCCTCCTCACGTGAGATGCCTGCCACTGAGATTTCTTTTAACTGATCACATTCAGTCCACTTTGGGAACTGAACAGTAATTAATATATCAAGAGCATGAAATAGGTTAATGGCCAAAACACAGGAGAATGGAGTCTTTACTCAGAATCATACAGAAGCAGAAATTGATCTACTTGCACTTCCTCCACTTGTTCCAAACAAGAATCGGGTTCCTCTGAGCCACATGTACTTTTTCTTGCCTCTCTCATTTAAGCATATAGTTCATGGAATAGTTCAGGTTGGAAGATACCTTAAAGATCATCTAGTTCCAGGTCCCCTGCCATGGGCAGGGACACCTTCCGCTAGATCAGGTTGCCGAAAGCCCCATCCAGCCTGGCTTTGAACACTTCCAGGCATGGGGCAGCCACAGCTTCTCCAGGCAACCTGTTCCAGTGCCTCACCACTCTCGTAGTTGCACACTGTTGAAAGTTTGCCACACAGTATCAAGTAACATCTCCACCCTGGCAGATATCAGATGTGCAAAACAAATCAATAAATCCTTCCACAAAGTTTTATACACAGTTCAAAAATATATACCAGGATAAACAAGAAACAAAAGCACAAATGTGGAATTACATGTGTCCAATATGCAGCAAGTTTCTCTATTGAAATGAATACCAGAAAATAAAAAAACTCCTAAGTTTTTAATCATCAATATGATTTAAATTTTTATTTCAGAGGTAACTTGCCTAGCTTTGCAACTGATGGACACAAAGCAACACAAACAGAATCTGTAACACGTTACAGCCCACAAGTTGTAAAAGCTCCTCTCCCTGAAAACTCAAGGTAACTTCAGATCTAGTTGTTACTAACCAGCTTTCAGGGCAGCAGGGACACCACCACCACCTCCTAATTTAAGTAAATCAGAAAGTCAATGGTACATCCATACATGTTTTTATGCAAAGCACCTGTTAACTAGGTGCTGTCTTCAGGGTACTGACAGGATGCCAAAGCAGTCAATGGTGGCAGAACTTCCAGGCACACAGTAAATAAAACTGTCATAACAAGAAAAATGAGTATCTGGAGTGTGAAAAAAAGTTAATTGAACTTGATCTGTACATCAAGTTAGCCTCTGGGGGAAACTAAAATTATTTGGCTCTTAATACCCTAGAAACATCCAAATCACTGTCCAGTGTGCTTCACATTCTGGGCTCAATCATCTTAACCAATTAAGAAAATGTTACTCATTCAGTTCTCTGCCACCACCATCCTAACCCACTTGATGAAGTGACACTGGTAGAATCTCGGTGGACACAATGAGCAAGGACAAGGGAAGCATTCAGAAATGGCCTCCAAAACTTAGTAGTGCTCTCCTTGTCGCACAAAAAACATGGAGATAAAGGATCTGACATTGCTCTCCAATACCACATGCTGGTAAAATACTGCAAGCTTGCAACTGTAGAATCACCTTGTTCAACAAAGCAAAGGTAAATAGAAAAGAGGATTTACTGTATTCTGCAATCTGTGGTTATGGAAAAAAATCCAGAGTGGCAACAATAAACAATTCAGAGAAACATCACTCATTCTGAGTTGTAAACACACATTTCTACAGTTTCAAATTGCTAGGAATTTAAAAGGTGACTTTCAGGCTCAAGTAATACTACCAGAAGTGCCATTCCGGCATTCCCCAAGCAACATGTACAGCTGGAACGTGAACACACGACTCAATTTCTTTACTTGCAAAGCTATCTCTGGGGTAAGCAGATGCTGAATGACAGACCTGAAAGTAACCAAAAGAAATATCTCTCTTCTGTATTCACAGTTATTTCCCACTAGATTTCTCCAAACTAGTCATAAGCAGTAAGTTTATGGATTCACAGCTCCCATCAGTCAACATCAATTGATCTTAATCACTACATCAATAGCCAGTGGTTCTTGAAGAACTATCTTGCCCTTATACCAGTTACCATTTTAATCTACTTATCCTCAAGATCAGATTCCCTTTACCTTCCCCATACAATGCTTACTGCATAGCTACAGTCATCACTTCACCTTTCTAAGTGTATTTAATTTCGCCTTTTGCTCTCTCCCTTCTTATTTACTCTATACCAGCAACCACAGAACCAAGAATACTGAAACACTCTTTGATACAGTGATTGTCATTTGTCTTCCTATCTAGCTCATGGATAGCACGCTAAAAAAAAAAATATCAGAGTTTAAAAAAAATATTTAAGTTTTTGCACTGAAAGGCAGGAACCTAATGTTAACTTGACAAGTAACAAGTACAGTCTTAGGGGACAGCCACAAAAGTGTTTCTAAAATCTTAAGCAATGATAACCTTGGAGAGAGGCAGAGACTCTACATAAAGATTTCCTTTTAACAACTACTGAATATTATTTTGTCCAATGAAGATTTGTTAATGAACATGATGAGAGTCTACACTCAGGTTTCACTGATCACCAGGTAGAGAAAATACGAAAGGTTTTCCTCTCACAGCGGTTCAAGAGTGTGTGAAAGGACCACACTGAGATGATTCTTCAAATATCTGACACCCAAGCAGCAACAGCTGGGCCCAATTACATGGTACAGGTCATTCTTACATCTTCCCAAGGAACAACCTACTGGCCAAAGGCCAGGAATCTGTCTAAAGTAATATCACTCCCCCAAAAAATGATTCACAAACCCGCTTCTAACCATTTCACTTTGAATTCTGGCCATGACTCATTCCAAGAGCAATGGAAAACTCAACGCTCTAGACACATCTCTAACTAGCCTCAAAAATAAGGGAATAGAGATGACAACTGTCACACTTGAAGATGATTATCTGTGAAAGTTAGATCTTTGCACAAATTTTATTGCTCTTTTCAGAAGCCAATGATTCAGAAAGAACTGGCAGGGAAGATCGGGTAGTCAGCAAACATGGCTTTGCTTATTCTTGGTTGGTGGTAATCACATTTGTAAGTGTGTGACCAGCTCCTTTCCCAGAAATGGATATCACACTTCATAGTCATGATCTGTAATACTCAATATATATTCAACTGCCCAGTGGCAAGAAAAACTGCAGAACAGTGTGTCACAAGGCAGTCAAACCCATTCATTTTCTTTATAATTCTGGCAGTACTCATGCACAAGTACTCAAGGGAGAACAGCCACGTAAAGCTCAAACAAAAATAAAGCGTGGGCGAAGGAGAAAAACTGAGTAGGCTTCATCTGAGACACGACACATCTGCCCTCTGTGGTCTTTTTTTCAGCTGGAGACAACTGTCTTCTGCCTGCCAGCAGCAGCAACCACAGGGACACAACTTCCAGCCAGTTAATCCAGTCCCGTCTAGGTCTGGTCATGGTGATCTGTGTGGCCTTCACACTTGATTCCTGTGGCAAACTGCAACTATAAATTAAGATGAAGACCATGAAGCCCAACAAGCCTCAGGTGAGTTACTAAGCAAGATTCATACTTGCAAGTACATTACTCAGCTGCTCTGTTCAGAACAACTGTTTAATTCTGTGTTCAGTTCTCAAACTTCAAATGCCAGAATAGCACACAGCCTCTCCCCCAGACTTCCAGAAAACAGCAATAAAAGTATCTAAACTAAAAGAGACTGTAGCAGAGTCACTGGATTTGGCTTACTTGTAAGGTTTTGTGTGTGGAATGTTGTTTCAGTAAAGAAAAAGGAATTAAGACTTATAGCTATTAAGAGAAAACCACGTAACACCTCAAACTTTTCCTTATAGAGAATTGCTTTAGGCCAAATGCCTCCTTTACTCTCCCCCTCAAAAAGCTTACTCCAAAGGTTCAGCTACAATTCAGAGTGACATGTACAGAACTGAGTGCTTGTAGCATGACAGGCAACAGGCCAAAACCTCTTCTTTCAATTTGTTAATATTGTAAAAAAAAAAAGGCTTCTATTTTTCATTTTTTATATTCATTGGTAACCTCCCCAAGTACTAAGGAATCTCCCATTAAAAAACTCATGGTTTGCAACCAGTGGCTGTCTGCAGACATTGTGGCTTTGCATTAGAACATTCTCACATAACAAGGCTGATGTTACTTTGGGCTTTCCACCACCTTTCAGAACTGGAAGTATATTAACATAAATTCCACAAGGAAAACAATATTCTGCACTGATTTTTTCTCCATAAGCTTTCAAGTTGTGACTCAGTTACACCAAAACAATCCAGGTATGAAGATATTCTGAAAATACTGAAGATCCAAATGAATTCTACATATTTTTTTCTAATGAGCCAACATGTAAGAGGAGGAACAATCCACTTGCAGTTGATGACTGTATGACTTTTGAAATACATTATTACAAGTATCTATCTAGAGTATCATGAATAACCTTCAGTAATTTAGTCAACAAAAGTCTTCCATTTTGTATCTAAGATAATATTAAATGAATGCTAAACTGATGTTGGCAAGCTGTTCATTATCTACTCTTAAACATGTATGCAACATAATTTTTAAAAAACACTTAATTAATTAACATGTAAAAGTCAAAACACTGCTTGTGACCTGTATTATCACCCAGTGTGTTATTTTTCCCCTCTAAACCAAAACCCCGTTTGTAATTCAATATGGTATTCAATCACTTCCCTTGTATCCTATGTAAAGGACAAAAAAGCAGCAAGCCAACACCAACTACACAAATAACCTTTTCCAAAACAAACCACTTTAAAACTCTTCTTACATACACTTTGCTCTGCCATCACAGAGAAAGAAAACTTCTCCTGAAAGAAAAGCATGGGCAAGAACTTGTTTGCAAGCATGGCTAAGAACGCAGTAACACTTCTCCTGAACACCGACTGTTGACAGCAGCTAATTGGTGGTCGTATGGAAACACCATAGCTATCAAAAGCAAATCCTTTCACAAGTCACTAGGAAAAAACAGCAGCAGCATTTGACATTCATAGAGACATGAACATGATTCTACACACATACATTTAAAAGAAGCGGATCCTCACCACACATTTCTGTCAGGGCCTAGAAAGCACTAACTGGCCTCACTATTCCTGATCAGGCTCATTCAGGCTTCCCCACTACACCCAAGCCCTCAGCCCTGCTCTTGCAATGCTGTAGGATGCCAGCCTCCAGCCCTGTCACAGACACTGGGCCCCACCCATCCAGGACATGTCCCATTCCCTCAGTGGTGTCCAATGACCTGGCCTCAGGGATGCCACACACCCTGGCTGATGCACTGGGACAGATCCTACCTGTCAAGGCCCTGCCCTGTCAGCCCTACTGAGCCTCCAGCCACCCAGCCCCAGCCAGCTGCTGGCCTTCACAGCACCTAGATAATTTCCTTTCACATCTAAATCTTTTACATAAAAGAATATAAATATGTTATTTCACTAAATAACGACAGCTTTTATATATATATATAAAAATATGTACCCCATCCTCAATACACCAAAAAAAAAAAAATCAAATCCAAACCCAATTGCTACTAGAATTAAACCTCTAACATAAATGCACGTGCCATTAAATCAACGTCCTTATCCCATACTTCCAGGTGCAGCAACACTGACTGCACAGCCAAAAGCCAGTAAGTAAACATTTACGTCTTTTACAAAAGGCCTGCTCCCATGACTCACACATTTTAATACGACAAGAATATTTTGCACCCATCATGCACAACATAGGCAATTTTATTTAAGCAATGCCCACAGTCACTCCCAACGAGCTGCGGCTCAAGCATGAGGTGTTTTAAAAAGATTTCTAGTTCATAGTAGTTTCAAAGCCACAGGAAATTTATAACATTCCTTGCTAATTTGTTTCAGTGTTTTATGACCTTCGGTAAATTATCTACAGCTTGTTTAGAATTTGAACTTCAACAATTAACTTCCAGTCATTACATTTTGTTACACATTTGACTGCATGAATAAAGGCTCTCTAGTATTAAAAACTATTTCCAAATAAAAATAATTTTTAATAGATCTGTTTTTATTAGAAGGATTTGTATCAGAAGAGAATTTATTAGAGTCTAGGAAACATGTAAGCATTTCTTATTTTGGCATTCTGGTTCACAGCATGCAACAGAAGCTGGCTTTGGTTTCCTCCCCACAGTTTACATGCTGCTACACAGAGATGGCCAGTATCACCATATTATACAAATGCTACCTGGGCCAAAGCCCCCTCACACAAAGCTGTGGGTACAGGGGTGCTTGGACACCCAGCAGCTGAGCTGAGCTCTGGCCAAGGGCAGCAAGGAGGGACACAAATCAGCCTGGATCAAAATGTTACCCTGCAAATTATTAATTACCTCTTTCTTACTGTTTTTCTTCCTGCTTCTGTGAAATGCATTTGTGTTCCTTAGCACGTATTTTTAAAGCTTTAGTATTAAAATATAATTTAATCTCATCTTTAAACTTCAGAGACTCAAAGTAAGAGCTACACTGCTGTGAAAGTCACAGGTATACATAGGAAGCTTCCAATATGCAGTTTGCCCGCTCCATCTGGTTCTTTACCCTTTTCAAATGCACAAACCATCCAATTTAGATGGCCCAATTTCCAGTTTCTCCCATCGCAATAGACTAATGATGAATTTGGCAAAAAGGGTTGCAGCAAAGCCACTCAATCTTCCTGATTATTTGCATTTTACAATGTACTACACCTGAAGGGCATTTAACAAATCCTGAAACAGTTCAGACACTGCCACCAGAGCTGCTTGAAACTGGCCCAAGCAGATGAATTACAGGCAATCAGTGATTACAACCAGACAGTTTGCACTTCCAGTAATAAAAGCTAGGCTCCCCTGACTTCTATTAGAAGTTACCAAAAGAGACTATCAGCCACCAGAATTCAGCTCTTCAGTAATTACAGTCCAGGAATTAATGGAAATAACATGGTTAAGGTTAATTTGTGGAAGAGGTAACGGACAGAAAAATCTATGCATGGTTTTCAGCAGTACCTGTCTCTCAGTAATACAAACTAAATTGCTGGCTTTGTTGTACATTAATACAGGGTTCCACAGCGAAGCCATAGAAAGATGTTACTATCTCTTCTGGCATCAAAGCTACCAATCTTTAGATCATCAAAACGAAGCATTACTTTTGTCTCCCCTCCAGTGCTTTGGAGGAACACAAGAGATGCCTCTCCACGCAGAAATGCAGAACTTGGGTTCTGACTCCCTAAAGCAAAATGGAGCAAAGAGCAATGCACAGAATAGTGGGACCCCATGTCTACTCTCTGTTGATTTTGGGGCACCAGACACAGAACCAAAACTCCATCCAGCCTCTATCTTGCCTCACAAAAGACATCAAGATGCTGCTAAAGACACAAGGAGCTGCAGAGGGAGCTGCCCAATGCTGAAAACATAAACACTGCAGGAGGGCAGAAATGCTAGCAGGAGGGGAATCAAAAAACCAAAACCCACAAAAACCTTTGACACAAATAAGGAAGGGGAACTTCCTTAGGTCAAAAGGAAAAGAAAGGGGAACTGTCCTCTCAGCAGCTATAATCCACTGCTCAAGACCCCTAAGTTTCCTTTACTGTGTGTTTCACCTATATACTGTTACTGTGTATTTAGTAACTAGACATGCACGTGTTATTTGTTTCATAAACAAACATCAGGCTACTGGTACAAGTATTTCATCACCAAACCTTCGTGTCCAGAATTTTCAACGAAAATGGTTTGGCCTGCATTGTTAATCATATGAATTTTAGATGTCTGCCACTATGATCCAGTCTTGTCTAAATATACAGAGAATAGCAAAATACATTTAAAGAAGCTCCCAAGACAGGGAAAACATCCCACGTTATTTTAATTCTGCATCTCAAAGCACAACACTAGAGAAAAAAACAGAAAGGAAACTTCACACAGTCAAATTCAGTATAAATCCGAAAGCTGGACGTTCCAAAAAAGGAAGAACCAAAAAAAGCCTTCTTTTCAGAAAGAGGGAACAATTCCAAGTATCCAGGGGCCTTATTGAAAGCAAGCTATTTTCTGGGTTTCCACAGACAAAACATGACATCAAGAAATCCAAAATGATAGTTAGAAGACAACATAGATGAAGTTCAGCCATATCATGAGTTTGTGCTTTCTCAGTTTGTTTCTTGTAGCTTTGCAATCAACCATACAACTCCTCACCTTGTAGAATAAATAGAATTTTCCTTTTATATCTTCAAGTGAATGAATCTGAATTCCCTTGCCCTGGAGGTACAGAAATCAAACAAACTGTTCTGTAAAAGTATCCTGCAGTCTGGGTTCCTACTGTTTCAAAGAACGTCTTCAGAATTTCTTAGTGATTAAGTATTCTTTATTGTCGGCGCCGGGTGTACGGGGGATCCTTCCACCAATCGTACCCACCCAGAGGGGCAGATTATCTTATATTTATATAATGAAACAATGAATATTCCATTAACGCCTATACATATTCATCACCTGAACCCGCCTACCCTCGCTTCGTATGTTAATTAGCTTATCAGTCCTTCACGCTTGCGCAGATTCTTCCAAAAATTGTGGGCCGGGGTCTTTAGAATGTGGGCAGTGGTCTATGGGAGGAAGGCCGTAGGTCTTCCTCACGGTGTACTTTTCACCTTAGGTCTCAAAAGTGATGAGTTGGCAGACTTGTAGAAATCTTTCCCGGGGTTTTTACAATACTCCTTGTTAATTTGACTCAAGGCCATCCTGCTGTCCCGTTATCTCCTTGGTAGGGCAGCTTGCTTTGCAGATAGGGAGGACAGCTCCCCTTTCAGAGATTTGCAACTTTCTTGCCAGAACAGTCTATATGATCTTTCAGACATTTTAACCCCTTTGTTGCTATACAATTACAAGCTTATTTATGCATTAAAATGAATATTGATTTATGAGTACAAACTTGACCATATTATTTACAACTTATTCACATCACTACTACAGGTGTGTATTTTTCACCAAGGTGCAGGAGTCTTGAGAAAGTGGGAAGGAGTATCAGGAAAAGGGAAGACAACTCTCCTGGAGAGCATTAACTGGTAAGGACACCAAGGACATGGGTCACAACTTTAGAGAAACCATCACACAATGCTCAGGGACTTCAAGATAATTTAGGCTGTGTGAATGCATTTCCAGTTAATCAGCTTACGAATATAAATAACGACACATTGTCACAAAGACACTAAACAAACCCAAAGGCTGCAAGAAAAATAAAACCACTGAAATTAATAAATTTGTTGCCAGGAATATGTCTCTCCCACACAAAAAGTTACATGTATATATTAACTGTAAACAGTGTATTTTGCACTTCAAAGACGTGATAATGACACTATTTTTCAGATCATATATGTTCTTGTATCTTCACTGGAGTAAGCACTCATTAGGGCAGCTACGCATAAATACTCCCCCTGCCCCAAGTTCTTGATTGCAATGCAAGGAAGCGTACACATGCATAATACCAAGAACCAGACACATACACACAAACCCTGTAAAATTATGATCCCTTCCATTTAATCTTTAGTTTCAACCTTTTCCCCCTTACCATACATACTCTGTATTTCTCCATTTTGCTATCATTAGAATCATTGAGATATGAGACAGACTATTCATATGGCATTTTCAACCAGCAGAATTCAAATAAAAAAGCTTTCTTTTGGCAGCAAACATTTATGGATTTTAGATATTTAGATGATAATCTATATTTGAGAGCTCCTAACTACATTATCATAGCTTTAAAACTTTTTATGTTTAGGTTAGTTGAGCCTTCCCCATTTGCAGAAAGAAGAGCTTCAAAACCATGTATTCTTCCTCACTTTATTTGCAAGTACCACTATGTGTGATATATCAAAACACATTAACTGAAAATATGACATATATAAAGCAGCTGATGTTTTGGGGTTTCCAGTTCAATGCAAAGCACACACTCCTATCTGCTCTGTACACTCACAACAAGCCAAGAACAGAGATATAAAATAGATCTTACCCCCTTCCACAAGCAACAACATATGTAAATTATTGTCCTTCTGGAAGAGACGTGCTTTTCATGAACGAAAAAAACAAGAATCGCTTCCTGACCAAGGTCTCCTACACTGCAACTAGTGTGTTATATACTTGCTCACTTCACACACTGTCACTGGTTAATTTGTGTATTACCTACAGAAACAGCAAACAAGCCCTCAGAAACGTCTTTAGGAGTGTGGGTTATACTTTTCCATATTTTTATGTATGAAAATGAATATAAGTTAGGATTTCGCCTTATGTGTCTGCTCTTTCCTTTGTTCAGTGAGCAAAACTAGACATGCTCAAAAATACAATCGTTCCTCTTGTCACATACACATAACACAGTAAATGAATGTGGATTAATCTGAGGTTAATGCACATACTTCTGGTATTGGTGGACAGTAGACAGCTGCTTTTTCAAGGGATGGTATGTTCCTAAAAATAATCCCCACACACTTTCCACCTTTTTTTTTTTCTTTTCTTTTTTCTTCCTTTTCTCTAAAGTTAACTTGCCAAGTTCACAAGAGCCAAGAGCCTTAAAGCACGACAGTCTTAAGCTTTTTGGACCAGGGGAGACAGACCCATATGACGAAGAACAGTAATGGCCAAGATCTGAAGCAGGAAGCTATCACATGGCTGAGAGCTCACAGAATTACAAGAACCTTAGTAAGAGGTAGGTGAAGTAATGCAAATGCAGACTCAGGCAGATGATCTTCACCAGCAAATCTGAGCTAGAATTTAAGCAGAGATGCAACTCAAGGAAAAGCATAAGTATTTACAGTAAAATTAAGATAGCTGGAAAAAATACCACAAGAGAACAGCAAGTGGATATGACAATTACAAAGAAAAATAAAAATATACAACCTGAGCAGCTGTACTGAAAATAAATAAATATCAATGCTGTAGAAGCAGTGCAACAAAAATAACGAAAAGCAGCCAAATGAATCTGTGCTAAGAAGGAAGCATTACATCCATTTCTACAGGCAGAAGGAATATCCACTTTAAAAGTTTCCCTAATACTACAGCCTTAGGAAATAGAATTATTTGTACCTTCACCTTCGCACACTTCCTAAATATTTCTGACTGAACATGGAACCTACTTAAAACCAGATAAGCAGAAACACTGGTTTTCAGCATTCTTAGATGTGATATTGCAGCTACAAGGTGGTATTTGAAAAAGGGCATTATTAAAAATGTGTTAAAAACCCACACACAGATATAAGCTGAATAATAGTAAAAAA
This sequence comes from Falco biarmicus, assembly GCF_023638135.1. Lineage (NCBI taxonomy): Eukaryota > Metazoa > Chordata > Aves > Falconiformes > Falconidae > Falco > Falco biarmicus. The sequence continues at coordinate 34,805,002 of NC_079296.1, forward strand.
TAAATAATACTAATAATAAAAAAAACCCCACAACCAAAAAACCAACAACAGCAAATAGTATTTTAGTTCTGCCTTTTCTAGAGCAGTACCTTATTTTCACAGGAAAGAGGATCCAAACAACAAATCCTAGCTGGCACTGCTGTACAGCTTGCAGTGTAACTAGTATTACTTTAGCCTAGTTGCAGGAGATTTGAATTAGCAGATTCAATTAGGTTTGTGCAAGATAAAACCAAAGACAACTACTATATGGGTATTCCTTTCCACAACATGTTATTCTCACTAAAACCAAAAAAACCAACCCACTGATTAAAGTAACAGAGTATTTGAAGAAACTTTTTTTTTTTTTAAAGGCAAATTATGTTATGTTACTTCTCAAAGACAATGATTAGGTTTTTGTGAGAATGCTGGAAGGGGAAGGGTGAATCCATACACGTGCCTAGCCTATACACTTCTGGTTTTCATGTTTTGTTTACAGCTTTATACAAGTCCCAATTTATCTCATTAGAGAACAGTATTTCAATGCAGATTTTTTGTCATAAACCAAAGTAGACATATTTAACACTACATTTCCAAATCAGTGGCAAGTATTTGGTGGAGAAATCTTAAGTTGCAGAGGTACCCAAGAGTAACAAATATTATAAGCGAAACAAATTGAAGCATTAGTAACTGAACCTGTGTTGCTGCAGATATGCTAATACTGAAGTAGACAGCTCAGAAAATTCTGGCATGGACACGAATACACAGGCCCTCCAGCTCTAAGGGCCAGTAATGTCCACCCAAACTAAAGAGCAATTCCCAACAGCAAAGCATGTCACACTGTAGACAATGAAGGAAGATGCAAGTCTTCCCCTTCTAGTCACCAGAAGTACCCTGTGAACAGCCACCACCCTAAGCTTTCCTGCTCTTGTTGATTACTAATCTTCCCCAAAACCATGACGGATATGTGCAGTAGTATTCCCAAGTTTGTCCAGCATTTAAGCTCCCAAATGTTGACACTTCAGACCAACCTGTACAGCCTACAGACTCTGACTAAAAAGAGCAGACTAGCAGTCTCCAAAACATCCTGCAAAAACTGTGCTTGAAAGCAGCACTTGTAAGGCCCTAAAGCTGCTCTTGGCTTCAGAGAAATCTGACAGAAGAGCAGTAGCATGAAATCTCAATCTATTTACAGGAAGACTCTCATACACAGCAGAGTCCTGGGCATGCCCAAGGAACACCAGGTATTTAAAAGTACCACAATTTCGAGGCCCTCCACACAGAGGAAGTAGAAGTGCTATTTGTTAGAGCTGCCTGTATTCCCTTTGGAGAAATGGAGAAATAGCCATCTGGACTGGAAACAAAGAAGTCTAATGACCAAGAGCCAGCAATGCCTTTTCCACAAAAGAGAAAAAAATTAAACCAATCATGAACTGAGCACCTCCCCACCTTCATCAGTCTGTCCTCTTTGCCTGGAGCTGATGTGATAAGACCTACGCTCTTGCTTTCCCACTCTTGCTTCAACACAGGTCTAGCGCAGCCAGTTTCCAGCTCTTTGGGAACCGTGGTGCCCTGCAGTTCTAAAGCCACAGACACCTGGGGAAATATTAGGCAATGAGAAAGGTCACTGAAGAAACACAGCAGCCAAGTGTGCACACCTGTTAAGGCAATGATCTACACAGCAGCTCTTCAGCTAAGGGTGCCTCCTTACCTCTATGAAAAGGCAGCATTTGAGCTCCACTGAAGTTCTGCAGCCACAAACCGCACCCTGCCTTGTCTCCAGGATGGACGAAAGACAACCATTGGAGTTCATGTAAGAGTATGTTGATATTAGTATCACTCGACCCAGCTGCTGCATTACAATAAACTTAAAAAATGCTCATAAGGAAAGGACCATCAAGGGTCTGAGGTTTGTATAGTTAAAGAACAGTACACAAGGAAGCTAACATGGTGAAAACTCCAACTACTTGAAGGCAAGGGTTAAATACATCAAGCTGCCTATCTGCTGACTTTGACAATATTGATGCTAATGCAAAAATATTAAGCAAAAGGCAAACAAAAAAAATGTGGTAAGTGGAAGACAAGATCTTAAAATACAATCTAAAAGATGAGAACAAATAAATCAGCTCAACAAATTTCATGTCCTTTTCAGAACTGTTTTCTTATTAATACGACTAAAAGTTTGGCAACAACAAAGCAATAATTTATGCAAGAAAATTTTCAAGTATGAACACAGTTATTGTTTGGAGAAATAAGGGTGAACATACGCACACTCTCAAGGCCCACAAGAGCAAAATAAAACTCTACTCGCAAGAATATTAAATCTTCATTAATTTATCAGTGTTTTTTTTTTTTAATATGCACAGCAGCTTTAGGCTAACATTTATATCTGAAGATAAAACCAGGTGTATAAAATACTCAAGACTGTGTTGAGAGTCTGCTTAGGACACAACTCAACCATTTGGTACACAACAAAAAGCCAGGAGACTACAATGCAAAAGTAGTCAAGTATTTTTTCACTTTCAAAAGAAAGTATTCACGCACAAACCCAGCCCAACTTCAGCTTCCCACAACCTTCCCAGACACGGCACTTCCACAGGTCTCAGACTGAGCTGCAAAAAAACACTGCATCACTCACTCTGCTTAGAGGCATTGTCCTGTGCTTCTACTACAACATTGTGGTAACTTTACAAACTTATATATGCGTATGTTATACTGAATGGATCACGCTTCCTTCAGAACATAATGCAGAATTTTAGACAAAGTGTATATAAATATACACACACATATATATATACAACCATTTTCTGTTATTTGTCATCTTGTTAGTCGTATTGATAGTTGCAGGTTTGAAAACTACTTACAGGAACATTTTGATGCAAGTTCATGCATATATTATCAAAGACTCATATAATTATCTACACAAATTCTTGCAACTCTCGCCTTTAATAAACCTACGTTTCTAACAGTCTCCTACAGTGTTATTTGAGATAACTTCACAACCATGCTGCTGAATTACATTGCCATACTTTTGAAGAATTTACACACATGCAGGTTGCAGAGGCGTGCACTGTTTCATTTCTGAAGAGTCTGGCATTTCTAAGACTTAAAATACATTCAGTTAATCACTATCTCAGATACAAAAATTAAAAGCCCTAAGAAGGGTTTAATACAGAAACTAGTAACTTACCACATTTCATACTGGTATCAGATCTAGTTAAGAAGACAAGGAATTAACTAGCAGTCAGTGCCTCTCCAGCTTGTCTTACTTCACACACAGCAGGAGGGGGCAAAACGTAAAGTACGAGAGTAAGAGAACTCAAGGTCGAATAAAGATGTTTTATCAGGTAAAGGAAAGAGAGAAGAAAAACAACAACAAAAACAAAACAAACAAACCAAAAAAACCCCACAACCCAACACGCACGAAAAAAAAAACCAACTCCGCCACCAAGCGAAGGATGAGGAACTCGCCAGCCAGCACCCCACCGGGACAACCACCTGAGGAGCGACTCCTTCCCGCCCTTTTTGCCGCCGCGCTCGACCTCACGCAGGACGGAAGGCGCCACTGCCGCCTCCCCGCCCGCCGCCTACCGGCCGCTCCCCTGACGCCTGTAAGGGTCTCTGAGGTGCCGCCGCCCGAGCCGCAGAAGCGGAACAGACGCCGGCCAGGGCCGGCCACGACCCCGCACACTCGCATCACCCCAGCGCAGCCTAAGCGCTCACAAACACCGTCACGGCACTGGTGTTACCACCGGGGCACCTGCAGACCGCCAGCGGTCCTTTCTCGCACGCAAAAGGCTTTAACACCGGCTATTGGCGGGAACCTGTGAGGAGCTGAAGGCTGAGGGAAACATCCAAACCTAACACAGCCATTTAAAATGTACCTTTTTCTCACCACTCCTCCTCACCCCCATCAGGCTCTATGTCACTTGTTCAAAACGGGACAGTTTCAAAGCTTAAGAAAAACCGGGTGGAGGTACTGTGCTGTCAGCTGAATTGTATCTTCTTGCATGTTACACCCACCGCCTCAGTGGTGGCATCTCTCTCCTCTGAACTTGAAATAGTGTAGCACAGACTTCACAGCAGTATGGGTAGGTGTTTTATAGAGCAGAATGAGATTGTTTCTAAACTTCTTTCTACTTCAGTCGCAAACACACTTTATTTTTTTTTGCTTCGCCAGCCACCACCTCACAAGCGGAGGGCACCAGGACAACCGCCTGAGGAGAGACTCTTTCCTGCCCTTTTTTAGGTCTCATCACCTTCAATGTAAGTACAATTCAAGGAACTCAAGTAACTTAATTAATGCCACTGTAATTCCTGAACCCTTCACGCCTGAAAATCTTTGAAAGCAGCTACTTACACACCTGGCAACACTGTGAGGTCAAAGGAGGTTATACACATACAATTAGACTAGTGGTAGCACAACCAAGACCTGGCCCTCTGCGTACACACCTATGTGCTCTGTGCTTAATACATACGTGTGTGTGCACACAAAGAAAACAGTCATTGCAAGTCAGCAAGGTCTCTGCTATTGATTCAATTTGTAATCAAATGAGACCCTGATAATCTCTGGAATTCCCTTCACCAATATGTAAAATACAACTAGAAATGTCCATAAAACTTGCATACACTGTTGTTTTCACCAAGGCCAGTCTCCACAGTCCTTGCCTATACAGGGATGAAGCTTGATGACCAGAAGGCTCCTCTAGCCCTTCAGGAAGCACTGGGAGAGGAAAGTTTCACCAATCCCAAATAGGCATGTCCCAGCTATTTTCAACGTATAAGAACCATCAAAGCTGCATATACTTCCTCAAACATGGGGGGAAAACCCTAAATCAAATACCAACAAAGACTAGAGAAAATACTTTTCATAGGATGCAGTGGTTTGACTTTATTATTATTATTATTATTAATTAAACTGTAAGCAGAAAAGGCAGTAGTCAGAGACCCATTTTATCACCTAATTTTTCTACATTGTCCAAGCACTCTGTAAAGTCACATCCCCAAACGTGCTCTGGTACCTAAATTTTACAGCAGCTACACGAGAGGCACATCACGAACTGAAGAAAAGGTATTGTTTAACTGCTCCTGCAGCAATCCAGTTTTAAAAATATAAATAAAATGTGCTTGCAATTGAAGTAAAAAGAAGTTTGGAAACAATCTCATTCTGCTCATTAAAAGATGCATCCATACTACTTTGTGCTATACTATTTCAAGTTCAGAGGAGAGAGGATGAAAAAAAAATTGCTGTTTCCTTTTATTTTACTCAACCAGTTTCTTAAGCAACATTTATAAATTCCAAATGCAAATTAAGCTAGGCTGTTATATTGTCCTTACACTTCTATACAAAAGTCTGTATTAAATGCTAGAATAACAAATAATGCAACAGATCTTGAGAGATCAAGAAAGAAAATAAACAATGCATACTTCCATTCAAAGTAGTCTGCAGCCAGAAATTTTACTCTTCCTTTATAAATAAATAAATAAATCTGAGCAATTCCAACTCACATAAAGGTAGTAGTGTTTAGAACTTCACCTTAAAAATCAACAACCCCTCCCACAAAAAAAAAAAAGTTCCCTGTGAAAAACAAAACTTTAAAGCTGCTTCAGCAGCATTAAAAGGCACAGAGGGCAACTTTACCTTTAAATTCACCCTCTGGGGCTTGTCCCTAAAGTCTTTTAAAAATCTTGTTGATTGTATATCAAGAAGACAAGATAATCGCTATGACAAATAGCAACAGTTAAATTTTCAAGATTAATCCACTCATAAGCACATCACCTGTCTGCCACTTCACTCCCACATGAAGTCTGAGATCTTACAGTGCTTGAATTTAAGTGAAGCCTTGTTACACCTTTGCGTAGAGCTCCTATTCCACTCTCAAACACTCTATGGCAAAAGGCTGAGGGAATGATTTTCACCTTTGCTCTCAACTACACTTACTATATAACCCCACGCGCACCTTGCTCCACCCCTCAGTATTGCCTGTTCGGCTCTTTTGTATATTTCTGACCCTAATCCATGCTGGAAAATGTTGCCAGAGTTCTATAGACGAATTCTGCCAGTAAAGTCCAGTAGCTTCTTCCAGTAAAGCTCAGTAAAATTATTCCAGTGGAAAGGATGAACAAAGCAATTTTATCTGGATTTCCTAAAAACGCCTACATAATATCCATGCAGCAGGTTCTAATTTTCTTAGCTAACTGCTACTGAGGTTTTCAAAGGAATCGGGACTATCTTTGAAAAGCAATGAATTCTGAACTTTCACACTTCCATTAAAATGCTGATATATTTGCTTTATTGGCATTTCTGAGCAATCAAAAATTAGAAAAGCTTAGAAGGAGCTGGTGGACCTTAAGAGCTCGGAAACCAGAGAAAAGCACCAAAAAGAGTCCTTACCAGAAGCCCCAGGCAATCTGGGTTCTCTTTTGAACTTGTCAGTGCATGACTTAGAACTGTAGAGTTTCCCAGAGGTTAAAAATTCTGCCAGAAATGGGAAGTAGGGTTTGCAGACTGCAAATGCCAAAACTATAAATCTTGAAAACCTGCAATTTGTTTCCTTCCAGCCTTTGAGACTTAATGGGATTGTTAAATGCAATATATCAAGAATGAGAAAGTTTAAGCCCTAATTAATTCACGGAACAACTGATTATAGAGTGACATGGGCAATATTGCTTAGACTAAAACTGCCTGTACAGTCTTCCTAGAAAGAGTGGTAAGTTGAGGTCACTGATATTCACATAGCATAGCTAGGTTTTCAGACAAGTGTTCCACATCAGTGCCTAAGTCCAAGACAATAGCAACCTGGTAAATGACTGTAGCTTGAAAAAGCCACCAAAATGGTAAATTTTTATAAACTTACAATTAACCTAGCATACCTGTAAAGAATCCAAAGCTATATGCAACTGTATCACCACCTCCTAGGCAATGATCAGCAAGGGCTTAGGGCTGGATCAGTCAACAAAAACTGAAGGTGACATCTTGTGATTATGACTGACAGTCTCTAAAATTATGGATTACGATGTGCAATCTATATTGGCATGAACCAGTCATTACAGGGGAATGCAGTCAAAAAAATGGTATTTTGAAAAGGCAATTATCAGGAGCGAAATTAATGGCACTACAATGCTCCACTTACTTACATTCACTTACAGCTCCAAAGCACTTTGCAGAAAGGACTCCAATAATCAACCAGAAACAGCTGAGCAGCACCTGAAGCTCAGCACTGCACCATCAGAATGCATCTAAAACATCCAGTGACTCTTGAAGATCCACCTATCTTCAGGAACCACCCCCTTCCTTTGCAAATTTTATTTCACAGAAAACAAACAGAATTACAAACCAAAATAGCCCCAGGCAAAGAAAATAGTGAGTGACCTCAGGGAGGCTCCCCCAGGGCACTGCAGCTAGAAATGACTGAAACAGGAAGGGAGATTATCTCCCCTACCCAGTTTTTCAAATCTTGTACTAATGACAAGCTACAAAGGGACCCTGTGGACAACAGAATTCAAGAATCTACAAATCACCTACTGTAAACACCCCAGGGAATATGCAGCCATCCCTAATAGTATGTTCACCCCTCATTAAGAGATCTTTGAAAATCCAGTCCAAAATTAGTAGGTACTTAACTCATCAGTGGTCTCAAAAACAAGAAACACATGCTTCCATGCCCCTAGATCTTCAACAAAAATTACTGACAAAACAAGATTTACTGAAGTAGCTGTTTCATACATAGCATCACCACCTGACAAGAGAAGCCCAACAAAAGTGCAAAAAAACCCCCTCAAACCCCCCAAAAAACCAAAAAAAGCGCCCAAACTAAACCAGTAACAAAACACATAAAAACATTCAATTTGTTACCATTAGGTTGGGTAAAAATCTGGAATATGTGCAAACGTTCTCATTTCAGAAAGAAAACATTGTAGCAACAGCAGCTACCAGGTTTATTTTATTTTTTCTTCTTTTAAATGCAAACCTCCATGTCTAAGAAATATGCAAGGAAAAATGAGCTTACTTTTGTGACCCGGTGTGCAGAGCAGGGGGAGCAATGGCTTCTTGCAGTACTATTTGAATACTAATCTCAATTAGGGTGAAGATGAGTGCATTTTTACCCAGTGGGAGGATTCACAACTGCAGGCAGGGTATGTGATTAACAACTGTGATATACTGCACTTATGGCAGCACTCATTTTTGGATTTTTTTTTTTTTAATTGTGTTAAATGTAAATATGGTTTAAAGTAACCAAAGGAAGGAGCCTCTGTGCTGGAATTTAAACATTAAATTACTATGCATGTAGACAACTCTCATGTAGAAACCCAGAGGTATGCCTGTAGGAAAGTAACCACCAAGAGCAGATTTTAGAGACAGAACAGAGCGCATAGGTAGATGGTATAGAAGATCTGTAGTGCTTAATTGGAAGTGCAATTTGCACTCAAAGCAAGCCACGAAAAATAGCTTTGCTATAAATAGGAGCCTACTGTATATTGCATGAACTGCACACAGCACTGAAATCCTTAAAGGAAGCAATAGCTGTTGTTTGAGCATGAAACCATCTCAGGGAAAGAATTTGGACTGTGCAGAGCAAAAGGAAGAGAGAGAAAAGAAAGATAAAGTGGTAGGTGGCATCAGTGTTGTGGTCCATGCTGTACCCTTCTCATTCTCATCTTGAGGGAGAGGATGGGGAGAAGCAGGTTAAGTTCACCAAAATAATTTTCATGCAAAAGCAGGAAACAACAAAAGAAATGTATCAAACAGAAGAAGCATTTCCAAATGAGCTTCTCACAGATTGCTGTAGAAGCCTAACAGGTATATAACAAGGATTTAACAACTTACTTCTTCCACTGTAAGTCACAAAGCCACTTGGCAACGTCCATATAGAAGATTTACTCTGCAACTTCATGTATATACAGAACACAGTGCGTTGAACACAATATATTGCCTTAAGTATGTATCTCAAAGTTTCTCAGCAGCTACAGGGCATAAAAATGCAATGGAAATATCTGAAAGCAGGATAGGAGACTACAAAACACCTCATTTTTCTAGGCAGGAAAACAAAATTCTATTTGAAAGGAATCGTCAAGCTGGAAGACGAACTGATTTCTGATGTAATTTAAAGGATTACCTAAAAACCTAATAATCTCCGATTGTAATTAGATAAATGGCATACTCAGATTGATTAGGCTTGTCATTTACAGCGAAAGTACACATTCCTCTTCTCTATAAAAAGAGAGAAACAAGAATGCTCTATTGGAACATTCTTCAAATGAGAAACACCAGTTAACCAAAGCTAAACAGCCCATGGGAGGTGCATTTTTAGCATATGGATACCATTGAAGTATTTAAGATTGGTCTGAATAGGTGTTTTTGCAAAGCACTGATTTATCTTCCTTAGATTTAAAAACCTCTTCTTTTTCCAACGCTTGTTTCTAACTAGCGCTTTTTCTCCCATCCCACATGTACAAACTGGCTGAAAGCATAACTTGTTGCTAAAGGTTATTGGTTCAAGAAGATACTGCCATGCTGCATCTCATTCATCAGCAAGTCTTGCTAATTTTAGTAAGGAGCAAGCAAGCAACTTGGGAACAACAACAAATTAAAACCATCCACTTAGCTGTCACCCCAACCAATTCCAGTTTCGACTCAGCTCCTACCACCTCAAATATTTTCATCTTCCCCAGCCACTTTCTGAGAAATACAAATGCCAGATCCTCCCTTGAGCTGCCTGTAGGAGCATTCCCATCCTCAGCAGCTTTGGAATAAGGAAAGCAGTGAAAAAAGAAAGGAAAAAGTAAGCACATATGTGCCCGCCATGGATGGCATTGTATGTACATATTCTACTAAAGCCATCATGAGAATGTGTGTTATTTTCATTAGAATTCTGAAAAAAAAAAAAAAACCCAAAAAAAACAAACCAGTAAAAATCTTTCAGTCTGTACACTTTATGGACTTCATGCTGCTACCATCCCCTATAAATATCCACACATGTGACTTCAGGCTATTTAACACTCAGGAAAGATCTCTGAAGAAATCACCACACAAACATTGGAGATGTTACAAAACACTATCTTTCCAGCTGAAACTTCATACACCTAACCCAAACTCCAGAAACAATAAACAAGGAAACATTCCTATTGCTCTGAAAGGCAAAGTATTTGGTTCCATTTCAAAAACCTTAAGAATCCAAAGAAAAAGAAGTAACACATTAAAAGTGCTGAGATGCAACAGAAAGACTCATACCATGAACTACATTAGCGCTACTCTGAGTTTAGATGAGCAAGGCAGTATGCTAGTACACAGAAGCCATTACCACATGCCTCATGCCATTTAAAGATGTAAAACCCATGCATTTTCAAAGTGAAGGATTACTATTTCTATTGAAAGGCCAGAGTCCATGAAACTTTAGGGTCAGCAAACTGTAGTTACTCACTTCTTGGCAACTTTTTAATTTATTGACATTGAAAACAATTGCACAGGACTCATTAAAAAAATAAGGCATATCCAGTCACATCTTCCCTGGATGAGTACAGTCCTTCAGTCTGCTTGTCTGTGTTAGACAAAATGTCAATAGCTGCTGAAATAAAAGGTTACTTTGGGAGCAATGCCTTATCTCTTGAGCACAGTAAATGGAATGATTTGCAGTAGCGTAATAGCTTTGAAACACTCATGGGGCCACTCACTTATCCTAGACCTATCCTTTAAACAGCAACAACAGAAAACCCCAACCTTTTCCCCCTCCCCAAAACCCTAAAATACCTGAAGTATAATATATGCTGTAACAAGTTTGCAAGAATTAAGAGTACTTATCACAGAAGAAACTTCCTTTCAAGGTACATATTATAAGATGTAGTTTTAAATCAATAATATTAAAGTATGCTAATAACACATTAATGCAAAACATCTGAAAAAAAACCCTCTGCAATCCTTCTCTACAATTACTTATGAAATACTATTACTATTCTTGTTATGAAAAGAAAGCTGGAGGTCTGTTCTTAGATTTGGTTGTCCTGCCAAAAACTTGCTAAAGTTTTTCTACATTTATTTTATAAAATATTGATCACTGAATAGGACTAAATAACTGTAATCCAGGAATTTATATCAAGTGTACAGCATTTAAGATAAAATTACAACTTTATTGGTTTTTCCTTTCCCGTAAGCTTATACTTATTCCTACATATTCTCAAAACCTCAATATCACTAAAAATAATTTTGTTGTATTTCAAGGGATTTATATCTATTTAATAATACTTCAATGTTATAGTAACATAGAAAAAGGGGACTATTTTTTTTTTAAGAAATGGCATTAATTGCTCCAAAAATCCTCTTCTGGAGAGCAACAGATGTTACACTACTCCCTGTAAACCATATTTTGCAAAAAACACAGTTTCCCAGGAATTTTATAGGGTTTATTAGTACCAACATGCAGAATGCAACCCTCCTCTTTCCCCAACTCCTGTTTAAAAATATGACCAATTTCTTGCTTGCAACTGTGACATAAAACCAATACTGGCAATAAAGTTCTCCTTCCGCCAAATACAAATAACACTCTAGTTCCCAAATTCTTCTCAAGAGATAGTAGGGCAAGAGGTCCAAGCACCAGATGAAGAATCTGTTAGGAGGACGGAGTAAGAGGCAGTGCTCACATGGCACTGAACAGTCAAAAAAAGCACTGGCTATGTCATACTTTTCAAGAGAGAGACAGAAAAATCATAAAGCCATTCGTTGTTGTACCTAATTCCCTGGAGAAACTATGCTCTGTTTAAGGCATGAGTGAACCCAAATGTTTTACATAGGTTGTTTCTTACTTCAGCCAGGTTGTATATAAAGGAAAATGAATATTTTACAAAACAATTACTTTGTTTGTGAAGTTGTGTGTCTAATATTTTGATGTTAACACTTAGAAAGCACTAGAGGACTCTAAAATATTAACTAAAAACGTATCAGATTGTTTTCTCAACATCAGCTGATTTAGGTCAATACCACAGATTTATTTCAAACCATTTTAAGCATAAAAAGACCCCTCTTTCAGTTACCCACAGACAAGAGGAAATACTTAAGCATGTATTATACATATTAGACAGTAAACATTAAACTTCCTTTCCATTTTGCTTATTAACACAGTCAACACCTTCAAAAAATTCCATTAAAAGGATAATGTATTGCTCCATAACACAGTGAGAACTCTATGTTTTTTCTGTAATTTTCCAAACAGATTATGAAATAAAATCATCCCATTTTAGGGCAATTCCTATCTAGCTTCCAGCAGCCACACAGAGCCAAACGCTGTGCAGCTCTCCTTACAACATTCTTCTGGAAGAATAAAATGCATTCATCTGGGCCAGTTTGGTTTTGTGTTTATGCACAAGTTTTCCTTCTCTTTCTCCCTGTGATCATCCTATGTATCCTCCTCCTCCAACATGACATATCTTCGCATAACCTTCCCATTCCTTTCATATCTATTGCCCTTCCCTTCATGTTCTCCTCCTTTTGTTCAATCCAAATATTTACACAGCTCTCTTCAAGAAAATATTAACTAAAAACATATCAGATCATTTTCTCAAGCTGCAGCTTCCTGACAAAATTAATTTGAGATCATAACTAATAGAAATTAAGGACCTTCTGAAAAGCAAGTATATCAAGTCCATGGAAAATGCAGTATGGCTGTCCAGTACTTGCAATGTCACCTACAGAACAAAGGGATCTTCATCAAACCACTGTTTCACATCCAATCTGATCAAAGTTAAGAAAAAACACTGGACTGCATTAAAATGTCATATTGCCTAATGAACCTAGTCCAAGGTACCGAGGAGCTGATTTGGACTCTGCATAGAATAGTTCCAGAAGCTCTGACTTATGAGACAGGCACAGATAAGATTTCTACATTCATACTGCTGGAGGCCTCATCATCTTTTGTTACATTATATTTCAAGGTACTCTTAATTCTCTCCAGTTATTTAGGGAGAAATGGTGCAGCACTGCAGTAATTCCACCCAGTCTTTCCCAAAACATGCAACGAATGGGGATACTGATTCCTTAGACTTTGCTTTCAGAGAGGTGGATCTGCCACCTTCTAGTGCCCTTTGCTGTTGTAGAAGAGCCCAGCAAGAAATCACAGGTGGAGATGCCAACATGATGATGGCAACTCCCTATATACCTCTGCTAACACAAAAATATATACCACTGCTAACACAAAAATGTCAGTGCATTTCCCTGCTTCTGGCAGAAGAGCTCTCAAGCATAGCATACACAAAGCTGGCAAAATGGGGGAGAAAACTGCTTTTAAAGCTCTCAAGCATAGCATACACAAAGCTGGCAAAATGGGGGAGAAAACTGCTTTTAAAGATCATTTGAAGTGCCATCCCCTCTTCCTGTTGAAAATGCATCGTACCTCATTCAGCTAACACACATTAATTAATTAACCTCAGATGATCTCACCCTTCACAAAGCTCATGTGAATAATTAGCACAACTCACAATAATCTCCTTGCTTCTAGCACCAGGAAGAGGCTTCAGCTATATGCTCACCTCTAGACTGGAAGAATATAATTTTGAAGGACCACCGTAGGACAGCCCTGTAAGTTCATCTGTTACAAGATGCATCTTGCATTTAAACCCTGAGGCCACCTACTCTTCTTCTAACAGGTCTTCCTGTTAGCTGTAACTAGTTCCAGTAGGTTCTCAGCTCCAATCATCAGAAAAACCAATGAATCACACTTGAGCTGCGGTGAAGATCACTCCCAGATCAGTTATGGCAAGAATTAAATGCTAAAGAACTGCAGACAAATCCCCCCTCCAAATCCAGCTTGCCTGGCTGAAGAAAATATTTTCAAACAATACCACGTGAAACAAGTTCTCTTCTATTACTGGAAAGAAGAAACCTGTTCCACCTGGCACAGCAATATACCATGTATCCAAGTGCCTTTCAATGCTCCAAAAAACATGTATTCAATCCTTAGAAATACAAAGCTGCACATGTATCCAAAACAGTCCAGTAGTATGGCAAAATATTTGGCGAATATTCTGATAGGTAACACTGCCTCATTACATGGAGTCAAGAATCTACAGTGGTTTTACCAGAGCATTACTGAACATTCAAGTCTTAACTATCTGGTTACAACCTATAGTTCAGAAACTCCTCCTTCTACACAAAGTAATATTAAAAAAAAAATGTTATTGGAGTTGATATTATAGTGCTTTGAAAAAATGCTCACTGGATTTCTCCAGAATAAATGCAAAAAACTGTTGGTAAAGATTTTTTGTTTTAAATGCTAGCACCTTAGAGGACATACCCTTACCTTAGTCAACTTTGCACATAAGAGTATACTGAATAACTCAGAAGTCTGACTGTAAAATATAGGGTATTAAATAAACTCCTTACAAATATTCAAATAAAAGGAAGCCTATCTTAGACAAATAATCCATACGGATTCAGGGATCCAGAATCAGAAAAATGTCACTCAGCCACCTCTTTAAAATAACAGGGAAAGCATTCATTAGCTGGACTTACTATTACCATGATGCAGTTCATTAAGTATGCTGCTTTCTTCGTTCATACAGGAAACTGTTTATAATTCTGTTGGTGGACGTGCTCAAGCTTCCCTTTCACTAGGGTTGGAAATGAAAGAAACTTTCAGATAATGAAAGCCAAACATCTGGCACATTCAGAAAACACTTGCATCCTAATTAACGATGGTGAGAGAAGTAGTATCTCTCATCAGTTCACTTCATAACAATCATGTAGGTTGTGTGGTGAGATAGTAAGTACAGAAACCTTTCTTTACTCTCCCCATCAGGCACTCTGATTTGTCTCATTTTCTGCACACATCTACTGGCACCTCAGATGTCTGCAAACTAGAAACCAAAGACTACATCAGCACTGTTTCTACTTACTAATTGTGCATTCTTGCAAGTCTGCTGAAGTCAAGTCACATTTTTCAGGGATTATATGTAAATGTTTGTGCTAAGAAAGAAACTAAGAGTCTGACTTCCGATCCAAGAGCCACTTGAAACTGCACAAAGCAAGAGTCAGACATCTGCTTGTGCTACCAATGCTGCTCAAGCTTCACACCCACGTACGTGCGCAAGCCATGGCAGAGGCTCTGGCACTACCTGCCCCTCAGAAAGCACTCCGTGCTCTCCAAAGCGTGGCTGGTAATGCTGTGAAACCTGTTCAGGTGCTGGTACCTGGTGCCTGGGAGAGGCGTGACTGCATCTAGGGCAGAAGCTGTGCCAACGGGTACTGAAGGCAGTCCCAAGGGGATAACTGAAGGCAACCTGCAGAAAACACTATAAACTCTGCACCCACACAGGGAAGTTCCGGTGCCAGTGAGCTGAATGCACACAAGTTTGCCATTGGCTCTACTTCAGGTGGTACAGCCAAGCCAGGGCTCACGACTCACTGTGATCCCACATGAGTATCAAGGACCTGCTGCTGATCAACCCAGAGGGGTAAAGCCCTCAGCAAGGCCAGACCAGCACCTAAAAGAGATAATGTTGCTGCTGAAGAGGGGTGCAAACAGAGGCTGACAACATGCCTGGGACACAATGCCTACTAAGACAAAGAGCCATCCCAGTCTAAAGAGGGTGACCACCCCTATCAAGGAGAATAGCTTTTTGACTTGTGGGGAGGGGAGGCTTTGATGGGAAGAACAAGCAGCTCCAAGTGTCCCTCAGTATAAGAAGTACCAGGAGACACTGCTGATACCCATGCTCACAGCAAGGTGCTAGTTTGGGTGTGTTGAGAGGCAACCATCTTCATAAGCCTTCTGAGAAAAGACCATGGGGAAAAAGGAGTATGAGGGCTTTCTCCCATTTTTAGGGCAGCAGAGAGGAAGACAGAAACTGGAGGGGTTCACCTGAGAGCAAGCAAGCATGCACCTCTGGGGCCTCATTAACCCCCGCTGACACCGTATGTGTAGATATGTGCAGTGCCTGGAAATTGCCACAGCTGACCCAGCTCCTATTACAAAACAAGACAAGCCTTTTGAAGGCCTCTAACTCTTCTTGTGGCATGGTGCAGAGGCTGTCCTAGGGGAGGATGCAGGCGTAACACAGTGGCTGTGGCAACTATTCGAGGCACAGGCTGGATAACAAAACATTCATTTGCAGGGAGACTCACAGACCCCACCGTTCAAATCTCAACTTAGAGTGCACTTACAACAGCAAAAATACCAAGCAGACAGCATGCCAGTTAATACAACACTACTCTGTCTGGGTTTATTTAACAGTGGGTCTTAAAAAACACTTTTAAACAAACAGGGCAGTTTCATATAATACAGAGGGTGCAAAACAGCTTTTTACTGGGGTTAAAGCTATCTGAACAAAGACATCTCTAATGTATGCTACATGGAAATGTTTTGCATTGAGCTAAGTCAATGTGAGTAGGGAAAAAGAAGGAAGTTATACCAAAAGATAAGCAACAGGTCCACTCACTGGATAGTTCATGTTGCATTCTTAGGTCTCTGATGTTGATCCAAAGCCAAAACAGCACTAGGCCTTGGATCAATCAATCATCTTTCCTCTGGAGAGCTCTGTAAGCACTAGCAGCAGCCTTGTGCTATGTCTAGTGTGCAACTCATCAGCTGAAACAACTGTAGTAATAACCATGGTCCACCACGCCTCATAAATTGCAATGTGGACTCCACATTCCAGCTGATGCTGGGAAATCTGGGAGATTTTAAGCTATTAAATTTTAAGTTACAGGGTCACAATTTCTTACCCTGCTCCCTACCTTTAAGGAAAGCATTGCCTATGGTGTGATCAACATCCAAGTAAATCAGAACCATCCAGGGACAAAGAACACGAGTCAAAATTAACAGAGAAGCATGTCTTCTCTACTTGTTTACAGGTACGCTTGGGTCAAGCAAGTATACTAGACTTTGACTGCATTTCAAACAGTATGTGCAGCATAAAGATTCACTTGCAGAAGCAACACCAATGCCCGTCTTAGCTATTTAGAAAACAAATTGGACACCGCATATGACTGAAGAGTCACAGCAGTACAAATTAAACAAAGCTCTTAAGGTCCAGCAGAAACAGACTAGGCCATTCACATCTTGCTTCCACCAGGCAGGTACAGCAGGGCACTTTCTATCAAGCTAGAACTAACTCCACTAGATCTCAAAAAGAGAGGGCCGTCAAAGAAAGCAACCAAATCCCTCCATCAGCATATCATCTTTCACACACACCCTTGCGTGTATAATACTCTGTATTATACAGAGCATCTCACCTGTCGAGGCTTTACAACATTCATAATTTAGGCAAGTAGCAGCAGTTACGTTTTGCTCAGGACAGATCAATCTTACATATCTAAGCACTGATGCCCTGGCAAGGATGAATCAATTCAACATTGCATGATATGTCTAGTAGCTACACTCAAACCTCACCTTAGGAAGAGTCAACTCCACCACAAACAACAGCTTGGTGGCCACTTCACTACATATTTGTTTCTGTATTTCTGCAACAAAGAAGATTTTGTCTAGCTTACTTCCTATGAGGTTCATGACTTCAGAGATAGGGCAGGTGTATTGTAATTCACCTATTTTTGTGATGGCAGACCAGGAACGGTAAGCTATCCAACACGCTGCCTACTCAGCAAGAACAGCCCTGAGCAGTTTTTAAATCAATGTACAAAGAACATAGACCAGCATGGTGTAGTGAGCTTACCTGGTTAACAGTTATTTCAAAGGCGCAGCACTACACTCCCTGCTCAGGATACAACAAAGCATGCAGAAAACTGAACTTGAGACACAGAAGTGGTGGTGAATATAGTGTTATTCTCAATACATAGTATTTCTAAAGCAAATGCTCAGTAGGTTGAGCAGAGAACTTTTAAAATAGAGTCCCCAAAGCATCAAGCATGCTGGAAACTCATTATGAAACTGTTAAAGGAAGGATACAGTGTGAAAGTACATTGCCAAAATAAAATTAAGTGTTGGTTATTTATGAACCAAGACCATAAATTTATGGACCAAGAACAACTCTGTATCCCATCATCAGCTTCTGACCTGTTGTGTAAAACAGCAGCTGTTTTATTTGGCTGTTCCCTGATCTGAGAGAGCTGTGGTTATGGCCATACTCAAGGTAGAAGTACTGCCTTCTCAAATTTTTACGATCTGATAACTTGAAATCAAAATGCGCTTTCCCAGGACCATCAGTGCAGCAGGTCGATCATGCACTTTCACAGCTCACAATCATGGAAGCACTTTGCAATGACACTAAAGAGTAGCAAAACCAGTAACCACCACTCCCTAAACCTTCCTCCCTGCCAAACTCTTCTACAAATTCCATGGCTGGGATTCAGCGAGTGTGCACAACCTGCAGACTGTGGCCAGATCAGGAACAGTCACTTGATGAACCGAAATTCTTCTGCAACCTAGAAGCATCTTGGCCCCAGTACATTCAGAAGCAAACTGTAACAAACCATTTTTGTCCCACTGAATCATCAGAAATTATATCTCCAAATGATTCGATTGTCACAATCCTCCTCTACTCTTTCATCATATGTTTGATCTAAGACAGTGTGCTTAAAAATAATAACAGTTATCTATTTTATAATCTAATGTGTGCTAGTATGCTGGGATGGAAAAGAGTACTACCAAGCAATAGTAGTTTTTTGGAAATGCAGAAGGTGTTGTAGCATCTCAAATGTCACATCAAAAGTAGAATCAGCTTACACAGCTTCAAAGACAAAGCAGCAGTGATATTCAGAAAACTGAACAATTTCAGTACAAAAAGTCATAGTGGAATTTCACTTTACAAAAGGTGTGAGACATTAAAAACTGCTATAAAATTTCAAGATATATTCCATGCTTTAATAGAGCTTACAATTACTTCTATATATTGTGATACAAAGGTTTTCTGCTTAAAATCCTAGATTTTAGAATGGATTTCTGCACTGAAACCCTGCAGATATTTTTCCATCAAACCAACAGTTAATATCTATCTGTGCACGAATTTGCTGGCAATTTAGCTGATGGCTACTGCTCAGAGAAAGAGAAGGTCTACTCAGCAAGTGGAACTTACATTAAAATAAACGGGGCACCACAAAAACAAGGGCTGGAACAAAGACACACTTGACTGCTAAAGCTCATACCCTGAAGAAAGGACAGTAGTTACCATATTCATACATACACACACATTACATGAGTCCGTACATACATATAGAGAGACAGCATGCACTCAATTAGTTACAAGCACAACAGTAGCACGGTTGTAAAACCATGCCACCTGGAAGCACTAAAGCAAAGATTTGAATCTTAGAAATACTGTCTCCCATAGACTTCAGATCAGGTTCTGAATAATTACAAAGGACAAGCTTCAGGTTTGATTATGTCTGCTATCTTTGTGGCATTGCCTCATCGTACCTGTAAAACAGTATGATGTATATCCAATTTATGGTCACTCTGTGATAGAGAAAAGAAAATCTTAAATAACTTCTCTTCAGGTGGAACAGAAAACAGCCTCAGCAGCAGTTGAAGGAATCCTTTATGAGAAACGCTTCTGCTCCATCAGGACAAAGTGAACAACTTCTGCATCTGTTGTGGTCTCTAGATGAAATAACCACTCTGATTATTCAGTTTATTACAACAAAGCGCACTAGCCACAGTTAACAAGTGTTGTAACATTAATGCTGTTACCATGTCTGGCCTAATTTTGGGCAGAGTTCTGCCATTAACTGTGACTGGTTCTCTTGGGGTGCACAGAGCTGCTAGTAGAGAATAATTACATATAAATGCCAGGAACCTGGATAACAAAACATGGTGCAACCGGCTAACTTGATCTTATTATTTCTCCAG
Source organism: Falco biarmicus (assembly GCF_023638135.1). Classification (NCBI taxonomy): domain Eukaryota; kingdom Metazoa; phylum Chordata; class Aves; order Falconiformes; family Falconidae; genus Falco; species Falco biarmicus. The sequence continues at coordinate 34,824,765 of NC_079296.1, forward strand.
CCATGAGCAGAGAAGAAATTCTTCAAAGGGTTTTCCATCTGAGAGAGAGACATAAAGCCAGGAGAGCACCATATGTTAAACTTCAATATTCATTTTTATAAAAATCACTCTGGGAAGAACCAATCCAGTCAAACTGCATTCAACTGCAGTAATGCCATAAACACTGAAGCAATACATAGATTGCTGTAGTGTTCTTAAGAGGAGTAAGAACTATATAGAAACTGTGCCACTATTAGAAAAATTTCATTTTCCAGCTATGAACAGCAAAGAATACTAACAGCAGTGTAATCTGTATACTCTCATACATGATTGACTTAGTGAATAACCTTTGTATGTAGAAGACATAAGGTTAATTCATACTCAATTTTGAGAGAGTTCACTCACAGAAACCGGATTTGAATGGCAATAAGCTGATTAAACAAAATGGAAGAACAAAAGAAAACAGATTTGTAATTAAGAGTTATCCACACTTGTTTTGAAAAAAAAAAAATTAAAAAAAAAATTAAGTGAGCCAACTAGAAAAATCAACCGAATTGAGGAGCCCAGCTATCTGAATATGAAGGAGGCCTAGCAATCTTCAAATCAAAGGTGTCAAACCCCTCCGTATTCCAAGGAAGGAAGAGGGACAGAAAGACTTTGAAGAAGAAAGATTTGACATTTTTTTCTGTGTGAATACACATCTAACAGTTAACCGGCACTAAAATTAGAAAGTTTTTAATGAAAACATGCGGGTTTTTAAAAACCTTAAAACCAGAAACAATTAAGAGGTTCAGAAAAGAAAAAAAAAAAAATCACAGTAAGAATTGGTATAACAGAATCTCAGGAAGATCTCAAAGTCACAGTATTTTCCTGGGTTTGATAGCTTTAAAAAGATTGTTGGGTTCACTATGTAGGGAAAGATCAGAAAAAGAAAATTTGGGTTCCTGTGCAGCAAGAAGGGTATTTTGGGAAAGATAATCTAAGTAACAAAGGAAAATTTTGATCTTATTTTTAGTAAGGGCATTAACATTTACTATGGTATGAGAGGAAGGGGGTGAATGGAGAAGAAAAAAAAAAAAAAGAAAACACGTAAGATACACAAGGGTACAAAAGAGGAAATCATCAAAGTGAAATAAAAACTTTAGGGGCCATTAAACAGCCAAACCCAGAGTTTTTAAATAAAAGGCACACAAGATTGAACATTACTAAGACATTTTCTTTAACTAGGATACTGCATACAATTAAAGAGTAAGAAATAAGTTATTCATGTTTAAAGTAAGAGAGAATTTTCTACATGACTATAACACTTACTTCCGTGGCATAGAGACCAAGTATGCTTCCCTTAAAATCTTCTTCTAGAGACTTGAAAGCAGTGGAAAATCTAACCAAATTTATTATGGGTTTAACACAAGGTAGCTTGTGACAGACTAACCTAAGAGATTACTTCATCAGATAACATTCTCCAAATGCTGTAGATCTCATTAATCTGGATTTTAGCAGAGTATTCAGCAGCATCACATGGGAAACTATCAGTTAAGCTGCAACTAGCAGCGGAATTTATAGGTAGGTGAGCATCTGGTTCAAGGGGACACAACAGCAGAAGTCCTGAAAACTTAAGTAATTATTAGGTCTTAAAAATCAGTCTTGGAACTGATCTTATGAAGCGTTTCAACCAATAACTCTGTTGCTGGAATTAGAAATAGGTTGATGACACATAATACAGCGGAGTTATAGATACTGGAAGAGAGGACATAGGTATTACACAGAAATAACTAGATGTTCTGAAGAACTGAACAGCAACAGGACAAAATTCAGTAAGGCACAACATCACGTTCCCAGGAAGTACAAGACGTTTCCTGGTATGCTGTGCACTTCCCAGTGAACACTGCACAGGAGGACGACCTAGGTGTTTTAGATAATTACACACAATTATAAACCATCAATGTGATCCAGGTGCAAACTGGCAAATGTGATACTTGGATCCAGAATAGACATACTTGCAATAGGAACAAGAAAGCAATGGTATCACTGAACCAAAACACTGGTTATGCATAAAAATGAATGCCACACACCATCTTGATCACCATGTTAAAATATGAATGTCAGGTGAAACAGGCATCAAAAAAAGACAGTAAAAATACTGGGAAAAAAAAGACTGTATTTACTCTGGAAATCAGGAGAAGGACCTGAGTGTCAGGAGCTCCAGATACCCAAGGGAGCACCAGTGACAGAAGAATAAAAAAAATGCAGATGGGACCTAGTAAGTATGCTAACAATGGTAAGGCATTAAGGCTGCAGTAGCAGGAACCACAGTTGCAGACACAGATGGTGTTTTCCAATCTGAAGCTCCTAACACATATTTAAAATCATGAACTTAGAGCCAATGGTGCAAAAACTGGCTACAAATGTCAGTGTTACCACATCTCAGCCCTGCAAGTTCAATATCAACATTAAATTACACAAATGCCCTTCACAAGTCCAATCTTCATGACAATTTGTTTTTTCCTTTTTTTTTTTTTTTAAAAAAAAAGGAAAGTACTTGGGGATAATGGACGTTCATAGACAAAAAATCAACACACACACACATACAACTTAAAAAGCAGAAATGAAGCTCAGAACTGGACATCTTAAACCAAAGCTTGCAGGACACAAGGAATCAATTCCCACTTTATACCTTTAACTGTTACAACAATTTAGCTGTACAGCAAGTAAAGACCAGACTCTAACATGGCCACTTGATTTTATTTTTAATCTTAACAGATTGAATTTCATTCATTTCATGTGATTTGAAAGTATTTCTGAGCAAATGCTTCTTCAGCATAAACATTTCTTGGAAAGATGTTATCATCAAAGAATCCCATACACCAGTAAACCAATAAGCTCATATGAAAAAAAAAAAAAGGGGGGGGGGAAGAAAGGAGAGAAAAAAAAACACTTCCATTTTTTTAAAGGAAAAAATCCTCTAACAACCCCCACCACCACCTTTCCAAAGAACATTAAAAACTTTGCACCACAATTTTACAGGCGACTGACTTTCTGGCAATGCTATTACACCTGAGCAAATATGACACAAGGTGACAATACAATTATTCCAACCAGTGATTTACCACAAGTAGAAAACCATAAAGAAGATATCGAGCCCCAAACTTTACAGTGTGTATATTCACTCTCCAAGGGTAAAGTGTGAAACACAGCAATTGGGTGGAACTTTCTTGCTTCAGCAGCTCAGTACAACAGCTGAGAGAGGAGCACTTCATTGTTAAGCAGAGCAATCCTCTCATTAAATTACACTCTTATTTCACAGGGTTGTAACTGCAAAGCCACGTGGATTATGTTCCTGAAACCTGAGCACTTACACCGATAGACAAAATGCATCAAATAACCCTGCTGGCTAGCCAGTCTTCTGCCTCCCCAGGAAAAGAAAACCAAAAGCAATAGTTACATTCAGATAACAGTAACTCAGAATTCATACAGAATGCCTCAAACTCTCTGAAGCAAGACTCAGTCCTGTAAAAGTCCACAATACATTAGCATTAATATCATTCATTATTTACTATACCAGTCAGCTGACTTTATAAGAAGTAACAAAATGTGGACCTACAGTTAACCTCACAGGGCAACCTGTTACCCTCTTGCAACAATATAGCACTGCATTTATAGGTAAGCTTCCTTCTTGCGTATAAATATATACACACACTTACCCATTTTGTCTTCAAATTGTATGTAAAGTATAATAAACTTGATTACAGTTCTCCATATTAGATGCCAGTAATCACTAAAATTTGCAAATTTTATTTTTTTTTACCTAAAACAGTATCTTTACATTGATAGTAGTATTGTAGTGAATGCTGAACAAGGAAAATGCAAAAATCCAGGAAGTGTAATTATTAAAATAATACCCTAGCCCAGCCAAAGTAACAGACAAGGAATCAATAATGAAAAAAAAAAAAAAAAGCTATGCAGTAAGAACAGCTAAATATGAAGGATATTCAAGGTATGACAAACAACCCTGAATTTTTTTAAAAAATTCAGGTTATCTGTGGCATGAGAAGAAGGGGATGAAGTAAGAGACTAACAGAAAGTACTAACACAGTTACTATCGCACAGAGTTTAGAGGCATATCAACAAATTAGCCATACACTAAGCCTTAACTCTAAAAACTGCAAAAATTAGCCAAAATCTTGCTTGCCATCTGAAAATAACTTCCTCTGAGAAAGGGAAGAACAGTTGCAGGAGCTATACTTTGCAACAAACATTAATTTGTACTACAAATAGCTGAAAAGCAAGTGCTAAGATCTTTCCTACATCACTGCAGGGAAACTGCACTGATAGGAAAGGCAGACTTCAGTTTCCCCAAGGACACTCTGCCCAAACAAACAAACCTCTTTTACCGACTCCCCCCACTCTAAGCCTAACGGAACGAGGGGTGCACCGCAACAGATTCTTCTAAACAGATGAATAAACTATTAGTTCTGTGGTCAATCTTACCTCGATTTAATTCCAAGGGAAAGAAAGAAACAAGAAGAAAACCCAGCTTGACTTAGCAGTTCGAAGTTTGCCGCTCTGGGTCACGCAGCAAGTTCCCCCCTCAAGGCTCTGCACGGAGTAACAACAACGCCGCAACTGCGCGTCACTCTGCTTCCAGAGGAAACCCGATAAAACACAGAGCAACAGCGATCCCCGCGCAGCGCACGCAGCTGGCATAGAAATAACCGAAGGAATAGCAGCGACAAGAAGCATACCTACGCACATCAGCCCGAGAGGCACACAGCCGCTCGCCACCCTCCGCTCCGCATCCCAGCTGCTCCACCTGCCCGCGGGTACTGGGCGCGGGCCCGGCACTGCTGTGCCCGCCCCCTGCCCGCCGCGCCGCGCCGCACGCCGGCCCCCGGCCCGGCCCGGCCCAGCCCCGGCGCCCCCGAACGCCTGCGCGGCCCCCAGAGGCGGCTCCGGGTCCCAGGGTCAGCGAGCGCGGGGCGCTGTCCTGCTCCGAGTCCCACCGGCTTTCCCGGCAGCTTGGTATCGGCTCTTTCTGCCTTCCCAGCGGCGAGGGACGAAGCAGCTTAGGCTTGTTTATGAGATCATTTGACAGGACAGGAGTAATCTCTTTAAAGCCCTTCCCAACACAACGATGCTGCTAGTTAAGGCCAAGATATCCGAAATAAAGGTGCCTGATGTGACTGGCTAAAACAGAAGACAGCACCGCCTTTCAAGAAATATTTCAGTCTTTTATTTACCCTCGCTATATTGAAACAGCATTAATTGAAACTCCCATTTGCAGAAAAGGCTGCACAGACTCACAATGCAACTCATGTTGAGACTGCACAGGCATCTACCCAAGTTTATTAAAAATCGAACGACTGATAAGGACAGGTGGGATTTCACACCAAGCACCAACCCTTTCCACAGCCTACTCCTGTAAGCAGTCAAGTAAACCTGCCCAAATTTGGGCTTACCTTTAAAGAGTAGTATCTACAGCTGCAAGTTCCAGTGTGAGTGAGGAGAGTGTAGTTACAGAACTTGCTGTGAAATGGAGAAAATGCTATGACAGTTTCAGATCTACTTGGCAAGGTATGGGCACCAGCTAAATGTGACTAATCTGGAAATAAAAGCTGGTGTTTATCTTCTAAAAGGCTTTTGTGGCCAAAGCAAAATAACTTCAGAGGTTCTGGGCCAATTTCCTACTGTGCTTTTGTCCCTATTACAAAAAATGCCATTTTTTCAAAATAAGGTATTTTTTGTCAGGCTACAGGGTGAGACTAAATAGGAGCTCACTACAAAAGATTTGTATGGTGAAGTAACCTCTATGAAATAATAACATAGTACATCAATTACTTGAAAACCTGTGCTGGGACTAAAATTGCTCACCGGTTCTTCTAAAAAAACCCATAAAGAATTACTGCAAAACTGTCTAAAGCTACTGGTTCTCATACACAAGCTCTACCTACCAGTAAGACTTCAAATCTTTATTTCTTTCAAAAGAAACACACAAAACTTTAATTCAGACTAATCAGAACGAGCATTTTCTTTGTCCGATAAAACCAGTAACACTGAGACCTAACAATGAAAACTTAAAAAAAATAAATTAATAATAATTTAAAAACCTGGTGTATATATAGCAAAAACCAGAGTAATTACTCTTTCCCAGTGTAGGTGTGTGCATTCAGTTTGGTCTATTACTAAGCTTTAGCTTTCCTGTGAGATACACCTGTCCATAGTGTAAGCCACAAACATATACTTCTGTAACAAGTATTCAACACTCACGTGTTCTCAAAATGCTAAGACCAGCTCCCATTAAATCAGCAGTACAAAATCTTTAAGTCAGGGTTTTGCTTTCCCCTACAACAAAAAAAATTCGTAAAGGCAGAAAGGACTATCCTAGACAAAGTGCCGCACAGTGAAAGAAAAAAGTTGCTTCATCATGAACACGTATTTTAAATATTTTATATGCTACAAGAACCCTATTGTTAGTTTCAAATTTTCTCAAAACATTATCAAAAGGAACTAATTCACCTTATGGTCTACAATACTTGGGTGCTTTGCATAAGGAAGTTATTTTGGAAGCATGAAAACTAACAAAAATAACGATTGACTTGAAAGGTGCTCACTGATTTCTTTACCTTCTGTGAGGATCCTGTATCTCACCAATGAATATGTCCAAAACATATCCAGGGTCATCATTTCACAGAGGATTTTCTGTGCAATCAATTGATGAGCATGCCAAAGTCTTCTTGAAATGTATTTACAGTTATACAGCAGCACGGAGAAAATAAAAATACAGTATTACCAGACCCAGAGGTGTATTTTTCTGCTCTCAGGGATAAAGTGTCTGGAAAACAAATCCTGCTTTTTACAAAAGCAGGAACTAAGGTCCCACTAGAGCCTTATTTGTTCTTCACTGACCCTATCCCCACCTACTATTTCCAGGAGCACGTACTCTTAGGAATGCAAGTTCAACCCACCACTCTGCAAGATGGACAGATCTTCTGACTTATTGTGAAGCTGCTGCATGGCTCTGATTCTGCTCACAATTCTGTGTGGATACAACAGGTTTTCCATTTTAGCCTTTTAAATTATATAGTTGTATAAAGTTACTTCCCATCTTCCAGCTATTTTAAGTACCTTATATGACATGAAAATCATTGGAAATTATGGAGCTTGTCCTCCCTAAACACATTTCTGGGCATATGAAGGAGAAAAAGGTGACTGGGATCAGTCAGCCTGGATTTACCAAAGCTAAATCATGCCTGACCAACCTGACTGTGGTAGAATGACAGGAATAATAAAGTGATAAAACGCGGATGAGGGGACAGCAGCTGTCATTTTCCTTGACTTTCTCAAGACTTTCAGCACTGTCTTCCACAACATTTTTGTATCCAAGTGAGGACGGCACAATCTAACAAAAAAATGGGTGAACTGGTTGAATGATGGGGCTCAGATGTGGCAGAAGGAGAGGGAACGGCCATAAGCTGAAACAGTAATGTAAGGATATAGGGAATAATGTTCTTCCAAGAGCAGAGGCAAGCAGTGCTGCAGGTTGCCAGTGAGGCTGGGCAGTTTCTGTCCTTGGAGGTTTTCCGGACCTGACTGGACAAGGCCCTGAACAGCCTGCTCTGGCCCCAGAGCTGGCCTTGCTCTGAGCCCGAAGATGGAACCACAGACCTCCCAACATAAATTTTCTATCACTCCTAGTTTTGCCTCCAAGTAAGTTACATACTCACATAAGCAGGCAGCAATTTCTTTCATTACTGAGTAGTTGCAAAATATATTTGAGAAATGCTAGTTACTACTTAGGAAACAAATGCTGGATCACGTCTTAAAGTTACCAGCATACATATTTCCAGTTAAAAGCAAGACCATAACTGTACAAAACAGTTAAAAATATTCATAGTTTTAAGATTTTGTGTAGTTCAGTTGAGGCAAACAAAACTACTTGCACCGTCCCACTATATAGATGTCTTTATGTTTTGCAATGTAAGGAGCAATGCAAGCAGCATAAGGAGGTTGTTGGAATTACACTAGACAAAATACAGCATCATTTTAGCTATGACCCGATGCAACTTTTTTACTATCTTCCTGAAAAGCAGAAAGTTTGCTGCTCTTGAAGGCAGAAAATGCAGATGGCAAGTGAATAACTGTGATCAAACTGATTTCAGGGAGGGAGGAGAATTAAAAATTGCTCCTGGTTTAGTTCTTATAATTTCATTCTATGAATTTTATGGTTTGAACTTGGAGTAAAAAATTTGGCTGGTCTATAATTCCCTGCTGACTGCCTCTTAACTACAGTAATACTAGTAGGCCCATTGTAATGTGCCACTGGGCATTCAAAAATGACCATCCTTCTTCTATGTGACTTAAAGTACTGGATGAAAAAAAAAATAAACGTAATTTGCACAGGGGCATGTCACAAACATCTTCATTGACTCTGCTCGTGCCTTTTTCGGTATTTTTGTCACCAAGAGGCAAGGTGTAAAGAAACACGATCACAGCCGACTGTGGAAGGAATTGGGAGGGCTGGAACGCATTCTGCAGAGACCTGCAATCTGCCCATCTGTTCACAGGGAGGGATTACATCAAATCCCATTGAGCTTTCATATTCACAAATCCAGGAGGAACAGTAATTGGTTTACTGAAGTTTGTTAGATTCATAATTTTATCACAAATTCCTCTCAAGGCAAGTTCATTCACAGTATTAATTTTTCTCCCTTTTCAACGGCTCATTTGTTCTGTAGCACTATAAATATTATGTGAATGAAAATCACAGGAAATGGCTATTCTGTGCTCCAGTGCTTTATTAAAAGATATCTGTTTCCAAAAAAAAAAAAACGAACCCAAAACCATAAAGCTAATTATATCTTCATTTACACAGCTCCTTTCAGAAAGATTATCTAAGACTCTTTATAGAGCATCAAATTGTAAACCCACAGCACTGACTATAGGCAAACAATCAGATATATTCCATATGCAGCTGTGAAGACTGCCATAAACATTTATATTCATGCCAGTTCATCTGTGCTAGGATTAACGGAGTGAGAAAAGCTGGCCAAGGACACCTATTTAAAGAACCAGGAGGTTTAAGTAGATGGAACCAGCACAGTAACTTCTCATCTAGCACAGCTAATGACTGTGTAACCTGTAGTTCTTACTGCAAAGGCAACACTGGGGGCCTGATCCCACCCAACCCCTGCCAAGGAAACTGTGCTTTATGTGTCAGGAGCCCTTTTGGTGTCTCAGAATATTTGTACAAAACTGTCAGGAAAAGGACTCAGTAAACACGTGGGGGCTTTGTACAGAATGGAATTTGACCAATGTACACGTGCTCAGAGCCTGGTATACGTGAGACCCTCATCTCAGTGGTAAGGCTTGTTGGGGCAGAGTAGAAGGAAAAGTGACCAGGGCAATGTGGCAGAACTTGGCCACACTGGCAGTCCTGAACTGAAACAAGATTTTAGGGAAATATGGGATTTTCAATGCCTAAATCAAATCACAGACTTGAAATACTCCTTTTTCACATAGTAACTCTGCGCTGCTGGAAGACCACAGGTGTTGCTGCATTTTATCCTTCACATTTCCCAGCTGTCTGAAGCTCCACGTCTGTGCAGACTCAGAACTGAGTCCCACCAAGGCTGAGAAACACAACATCTCCCACCTTAAGCCAAGTGAAAACCAGAGAGTAAGGACCCACATATATTGGCTTCTGTACACATCACCTCCCACAACCTAACTCCCACGTCGCACGCCTTTCACAAAGTTAGGACTACAGTTTTCTATAAAAATCCTGCCATATAAGGGATGGAGGTGCCTATCATCTTCCACATAGGAAATGAAACCAAACTCAAGCCCTTCAGGACCAGAAGAAAACAAGAAGATACTACTTCTGTTTTGCAGAAAAATGCTCTAAGCACCAGGGAAGTAACAATTCTGGTAGAGATACTCCTCACATCTACTGCTGAATCCCTGCCAGCAAAGTAGGTTTTACTGGGCTGCAAAGCCAGATTAAGAGATAACTCCTCTGTAGCCTGGTGATCAGGCTTGTTTAGTGTAAAATGCAGAGAAAGTCCTAGGACAGAATCCCCTTCTGCTGGCATGTTTTAAACAGAAAATGTGAACTCTGCTTAACCTTAGAAGAAAGAGAATAAAAATCTATCTCCAAAGCATCAATCCAGTGGGTGGGCACAAAGCTCTCCTTTCACATCAACCCTGATGGAAAGGATGCTGCTTGGGTAAATTCCTCTTATCTCAGGTCACTGTTGTGGCATCTGGTGTCATGTTTACAGTGCACAGCCTAGTATAGCAAAGAGACTCAGAGCTGAGCAGGGTGCCCAGGGCAATGTGGCAGGGTGCTGAGGCTAAGTACAGCTGCTCAGGTGCAAGGTTTTTAAACTCAAGCATGGTGCGATGCTAGCACAGTTATGGGCTTTTAGGACCAGCACATCCTAGCGAGCCTCACAATCTCACGAAGGGTGATTCTGGTTAGGATCCAGGCACCCCAGAAGATGCAGAAGGTTTGTTAAAATTCACTTAATATTTGAAAGGGGCAGAGGAATGTAGCAAATACAGCAAGTACATATCTGTAGGCATATATGTATATAAATAAAAATAGAAAATATACATAGAGAGATATATGCACACATCTCTATTTAAAAGTGTCTAGTTAATGTATCATTATACTTGGTGGTATAAGAGTTTAACAGCTCTTGAAGCCTGGAAGCACCCCTTTCCACCATTTTAAGCCTACCCAAGCTTGGAACACCAAACAAGATCCAACCACTTCAAGCACAAGACAGTGCCACACTACTGAAGTCCCAATGAATAGGAAATAGAAAAAAAACCAATTAATAGAAATTAAAATTCTCTCTCTTCTTTCTCTGAATGTAATGGCTGTGAGAGATGTGTCTGAAGGTCTCTTCTTGGTGGTACAGTAGTGTCTATAACATCCAAATGCCATGGTCTTGCCCTAGAAACATCTCTGTGGTTCAGATGCTTATGCCCTTCAGTTGCTGTCAACAAGCAGGCAAAGTAAATATCAGCTTTGAAAACTGTTTTCTTCTGTGGAAAAGCTGTTCAGCTTTTCAAACCAACAGCTTCACAACCATACGATGATGGCCTGGCTTCCACTCGCTACTACAGCAATGAGGATGCAAGTGGTGAGCTACAGATAAAGACCATTTTATTCCTGTCCCACTTGAACCCAACTTGCTTGCTGTTGTTGCATTCTGCTTTCTCCTCACTAGGTGAGCTGACAGTAGGCAGGGGGGAAACAAACAAAAAAAACACTTAAATGATTTGCTAATCCTTCAGCAATAAAAGGACAGCAAGATGTATCACAAAAAATGAAATGTCCTTTGTAGGAAAGGGGTATTTTATATCCAAATACTAGTTCTTATGAGACATCTGACATCCCTTCAACTAGCAATTTTTGAAAAGCTGTAATCCTGTCTGGGAGATTTCTGGCATATTTTTTTCTCTCTCTCTGGTACATTCTCCCATACTCTGTGCACTGTTTCCCACTACCACACTCAATGCATTCAGTTGATTATCTGTTTTTCACCACCTGAACCTTTGTTCTTCAAATTACTATTTTGTAATGGTCACTCACAACTACATTTTTTGAAGGCTAAAAAGGCTGTCTTCGGAGACACTATTTTAAAGCTTTGCTTGAACATCAGAAAGCACTACAACATAGCATACTATACGTACAGTATTATGCAGTACAATATCCAGTGAATTTACTTTTAGTAAGCTACTACACAATGATTTACATTATTCCTGTTTTCACAGTTATTCACAGAGCCCTGATTAGTAGTTACTACATACTACAGATTTTTTTTTTTTTAAAAAAAAAAGTTCTTTTTTCTATCCAACCTGTATTGATTTCCCCCCAGGACTCAATGGCAACCTCTGTTCCAGCATTGACACTTCTGGTTGGATCTTCATAGGAATTCCACTTCAAGCTAGAACCACTTTATTCCCGTAGTTCTATATACCATATACCTGCAAGTTAACTGAGGACTGTAAGTCAACTGCATGCTAGTTCCTTGTCAGTCAGGGCTAATTCCCACAGATTAAAGAAGGAAATCCTTAGAGTCCCCAAGGTCTTAAAATCCTACTGTTAGAGAAGAGCATTTTGTTCCTTCCTAAATCATCTGTCAAGAGAAAACAAAAAAAAAAGATTTGCCCATTCATTATTATTATCTGCACCAAAAGTATCAGAGGAGATGAATTAAGACCAGCACTTTCTGACTGTGAATTAGTTGCCAGACCACCTACTACCAATGCCATGCATGTTTACCCTGATTAACTCAATGATCACACGGTTACCTGATGACAGTAACAAATGCACAACAACAGATCCCTCCTCTCTGCTGTTCTGGTGTCCTTATGCAACTGCTCTCCAGGGAATTCTGATCCCTGTTCTCTGAACAGGATGTTTTGCAACTCTGTGACAAATGGTCAGAGACAGAAACTGTAGATCATTCTTTTGTTCTTCACCACTAAATAAATATTTTTCCCTAAATTCAGAGCAGTATTTCCCCTCATGATTCTCTGATGTCTGTAGACGAAGGCTTGTTCCCAAAGTCTATGGGCATCATTTGGCAGGGGTATCCATTCTCTTACTCGAACAGAAGCCTGAGCTCTCCCTTTTAGGCTTTGTCCACACCTTCCCCACTTTTTCACCTTCAGGTCTTCCCCTCCTCCAATTCCATTTTTCCCTCAGAAAACAGAGAAAACTTAAATTATCACTGAGAGCTTCCAAGAAAAAGATGCCCACCTCAAATACACACACACAAACTGCAAACAGCTCATCAAACATACCTGCCAGAGAACCAGAGGGAGAGAATTACCCACTTTGCTCCAAAGAATCTTTTTCTCCATTCTGGATAAAGGGTGAGTTTCAATGCACTTTTATCAGCCTTTACAAAAAAACCCACCAACTAGTATGACTCCGAGGCTACCCTTTTGTTTCCACCTTTGGATCACAGTGTTAATTTACTTTTTCTCCTCTGAATAAGTGTGAATGTTTACGATAAGAGTCTTAAAACACAACCAGGAGTTCACAGTTCTGCAATTCTGAGTCTCTACTAATATTAGACTCTTGAGGATTAAAGAAAAAAGACTTCGCCATGAGTTAAACACAACAGCAGCATTGCCAGTTTTTACGATGCTGAGGCACATACAATAAGCAAGCAGGGAGCAAATAATTACCTTCCTAGTGCCAATGAGCTTATTGTGCATGTGGGTGGAGCAGACTGACTTGAGCTACGAGGAGCAGAAAGGATGCAGGCATCTGGCTTCTCCATTGCGCCCACGGCAAATCACAGAACACTGAATATCCAGATTTTCTGTTTCTTTTCTGAAGTTAGCAGTGGCAGTATTTGCTTCTTTAAATGCTCTGTATAGCTGTTATTTATTTGCTGTTGAAAATTCTCCATCGTTTGGATATATATAATGCAGTTGAAGAAATGTACAATGTGCATATAAAATATTTTTCTTCCCATTTCTTATCCAGTTGAGGAAGGAAGATTGTAACCACTCAATGCCTTCAACTTCACCTCTTAGAATCATTTTTATGTTAATGCGTTATTATGTGATAGACTTTGAGCAAGGGTCAAGTAGCTCTTAGAAGCAGACACATTGTGCAGTATTGTGAAAGTTAATGGAAACATATTTAAAGTACATTGAAAAGAACAAAGGTGGATTAAGAATACCTTTAAGTATTCCCCAAATTCATTTTTATGTTGATTCAGTTCTTACAGGAAAAAGGGTAAAACATTACAGAAGGACCTGTGGGTTTTTTATGAATTATACAGAAAAGACCAATATGATTAACAATCTAGTCTAAAATCTTTTGCAGATAAACCCCTTATCCCTTTTCCATCTCCATATGTTGCTCTGTACTCCATTCCTAATTTTTATGCTGAAGTATTCCAGAGCTGGATGAAACACCTCCAGAGAAAAGCACAGCAGTCCACACCGTCAGGGTTTGACTGAATCAGATGACTGTTAGGAACAATTGCTTCTATGGTTAAGAAAAACTTCTCTCCATAAGCATATGCTGAGCCTAGCAAAGGAGTAAGAGGAAGGAAGGCTCTCCTTATGCTTTGAGGATTTTCTGAACTGAAACCTCAATATCTGCAACCGCTACATAGCTTGTGCTAACAGAGAATGACTGTTTAGAAACACCCTTGTTAGGTCCTTTTAGATGAGACAACAAAAGGAAGGAAGAAACCTGTGCTGATGCTCTACCAGCGGTGTTTGTTTTCACCATCCATTTGCCCTTATTTTTGTCTTCCCTCATCAATGTATGTATGAAGCCACTCGTACAAATTTACTTGCAGAACCACTATGCTGTCGTCTTCAAACCTCTCCTTCACTCTCCTTCTGTAATTGCCAAATGCAAGGGGATACATGGAGAAGAGAGTTTTGTAATATAGGGGGGTTTACCCATATTTATATTTTATCATGAAAACATAATTAAAAATATGGTCCAGATCTCGACAATGCCTTTTCTCTCTCCCTTCTAAATGCTAATTATGCTCACATAATTTTTCCTCATTAAAATAGCTCCCTTGCTTTAAACTTACTAATTTCTTATCCCTATTGCCTCCTTTCCTTCCAGCAGTCCTGTACTTTCCCTTCCTGTTAACTCTTCTTTCTCCATGCCTTGTATATTTGCACCAATCCTTTGACAAGCTCCAAGTCTCAGTGATACACCTCTGTTCCTCCTTCCTTGCCATTCCCCAACTTTCCAGCTACTGCCTTTACTTCCTCTGTGCCTACCCCCACCAATTCCTACTCCTCACTCTTTTCTCCTCCTGTCTCTGGTGCACCTCTTCCCTCTTGCAACCTCTTCTTTCTCTACTGTGCTATTTCCTCATGTACTTGGGTGATCATATCGCTTTTTCCTTCCATCCTCCTCTCTGTGTCATCCTCTTGGCCGTCCCTACTTCCTTTCTCATGCTTTCTTCCGCTCATTGACTCTTCTCAGGGGCTCTTGGAGGACCTCTCTCAGTGCTGAGGTCTCAGCAGTCACATCCTGAATTCAGTGGAATTCACTTCTACCCTGCTGTCATTTCCCTTTTCTCTCCAGTGGTACACCACTTCCCAAACATTATCATGCAATAATCAGCTTTTAAAAAAGGTATAGAATTTCAAACTTCACTGTCAATTGTCTGTTAGCTTTTCTACACCCATATTTTTCCACAGACATACAATACACCATCCTTCAGAGCATGCTGTTCACATACATATTTCATTGCTGGTGCACTTCCACCTCTTGTGATTCATATCCACCAGGCAGAAGTACCTACTGAGACTAAACTCCTGTCACAACAGTGCCAGCATCTGGAAGAAGCCCCGATGTGACTAAGGGAGATCAGGTAGCCCACACCCCTTTTTTCAGCACAGATTCCAACTGTTTTGACACTCCGGCAAAACCGATACAGAGAGCTCATCCTGAAGAGCTGTAACTGCTGGGTAGGACACTCAGATTTACTCCTGGAATCAATATCATGCTTCATTCCCTTCTACTTATCCAGACTGGATCAGATGAGATCTTGATTTAAGGGAAGTAATGCTCACAGTCTAGCTTGGTGAAAACATACTGGTTGAAAATGGACTCCAGGACAATGCTCTGTGAGCACATAAAGTCATTGCTGTGCAGCCGCTCTGCAGCTCTCAGGAATGAGAACAGTTCTGTAAGAAACCAGAGGGCCTGCTGAGCTCTGACCAACCTCTGTCCTGTCCCCAGTGTTCTCCACTAGCCACCTGCTCACAGCAGCAGAATACTTTAGAAGACCATGTGTTGAAAGACATCCAGGGGAAAAAAAAGAAGAAAAATAAAAAAGAAAAACCAGCCAGCAGTGAAAGATCCTAGGTATATTGTTTACTGCTTGGTGGTGTTCAGGCTTTTCACTGCCAGCAATCTGGTTTTGCTATGGGAACAGTGCAAGAAAAAAAGACACAATTGGTGTTGGATGCCAAGTTCAAGCGTGCAGCTGATTGGGGGTGCCTCCTATCCCACCTCCTTCCTCTCCAAATAAAAAAAAAATAACGGGAAGAGTAAGGAATAACCCATGAGTAGGCCATGCTCTGAGCACAAGGTGAATCAAGGCTGAAAACAGTGCTCTTGCAGAAACAAATGTATTTCCTAAGGGATACGTACAGGGAAACAAGGGCCCTGGGAGGGATTATGGTCCCTAGTACCTCCTGCTCAACAAGTCTGAGTATATGCCTCAGGTAAATCTAATAATAATCTTGGAATGGAGTTAGTCCAGGGCACAATGATAATCACTTCAATGCCCTCAATATGCAGTTCAAAACAGAGGAATTTATCTAAATAATGTACTTGCTAGACTTGGTTGTATCTATAATGACCTTGACATTAGCAGGTCAACATCCAACACAGAATAGTAAAACCAGCTCAGCTACAAAATAATACAGATGATCCTGCAAATTTCTCTGCTGCTCGGCTCATCTGTTACATGGTGTGTCTGATAGCAGATTAAGAATAATGACAAATCATATCCAATAAACTCAAAATGTGAAACACTGGAATTATTCTGCATTCTTGCTGATAATTTTAATATCAACTTTTAATATCAAATACCAGATTGTTACCAATCTTCATATAATGAGACAGCAGCTCATTAATGAAGAAAAACTGAGATTTTGTTTGCATTGTACTGAATTACAATTATCCAGAAATAAATATTATATTGTTATACATTCAGAAGGAAACATAATTTTGATGTAAACTTGACAACTTAAACCCCATTTCTTACCTTGCACCCTTTCACAAAAAAATGTCACATTTACCTTTTTGAATCACAGAGGTACACTTAATTGTCAAATAGAAGCCTTAGCATTCAAGTGAATTTTCTCATCTGAGATCATTCTGTGATCTATACCCAATTATTACTTTGAAGAGAGAACAGCCCTTCATTTTATGATTTATACACGTTACAAAGCCAACATTCACATTCAGTGCAACTAAACTCCATTGATCTTAAATAAGAATAATATTAAAAAAGCTAGGATCCTGCTGAATATAATGATAGAAATAGGAAATAATGCTTATATCAAGGAAGTATGAACACAGATCCATTCCTGACAGAGGCGCTCATTTCTAAGTGTCTGCATACTTTTTGTAAGAAAGAGGGAAGGAAGATTTTAATCTCCTTAAAACAACAAAAAATTCTCACAACAGTAAGTGATTTATGAGCATTTTCTTTGCAAAGCAACATGTCAGAGCACAGTTCAGCTGGTTTTGCCTAAGGACATTTATTTATGCTGGGGAGATAAACTATTTGGGTAATCCAGAAAAAAATAAAACAACTTCTCCACTCAAATAGGTTAAGTAATGAAAAATTTCAATTAGGAAGTGAATTTTCAGGATGATAAACACTAAAGTAGCACACTTCACCAAAGATCTACATATAATTTTGACTATAGCAGAACTTAAATTAGATCACGTGTTACTTTAAGTTGTTAAACTTGATTACGCCAATCTTCTTCCTTTTCTATGAAGTGCTACGTTCCCATTCTAGAATATGGCATGACAAAGGCAGGTTTTTGCTCCTGTCCCTGTCCCCTGGGAATTACCTTCACCATATCGGTACCTGTGAGCACAGTTTAAACAGAAAACTTCCTTCTTACACACATAGGTAAGCACCTCTGCAACAGTTGCTGTCATTACAGGCAGCTAACTTTTATTCAGCATAAAAAAACAAAAGGAAAGTGTTTCCTTTCCCTTGCAAGAGCAATCAACCTTGCCCAGTGATGATATGCTGCCTTACTGGCTCCACCAAAAACTTTGGCTGTTTTGACTGCATGATTTATATTACCTATTGCCAGTTAACTTGCTCATAGCTTTGCTGTTCGTTACCTGGAACCCATCACATTTTCTTCCACAGTGCTGTTTTATGGACCACTCGGTTTCACAAATCAAAGACAGTCACAGTGAAGAATGAAAGTTGACTTTTTTTCCCCCTAGAGAATAACAAGTTCCCTTTGGGAAGATTCAAAACTTCGGTCTTCGCCACATAAAATTGTGGTGATCAAAACAGACAGAAACAGTATGCAGCAAAGGAAAATGAGATCAAAGCCAGGACACAAATAGCTTGCCAGGCTTGAAAAGAGGAAGCCACTGTGAGCCTGGTGGGGGTAATATGTATGTATCCCCTGAGACCTGACCACGACTCATATGTTGACTCTTCTGCTTTGTTTAAAGACCAGCTGAAAGTCTGCAGAAATTCAGTCTCCCTTCTTTGCCTGTGTCTGTATGTATGTACTGATTTGCAGATCCTAATATGCAGCAGGAATTGGTTTATGAAAGCTGATGTGCAAACAACTTGGCACTCTCCCCATTCCTCACTGCCATCCCCTCCAAAAGAAAAGGAAAAAATGAAAAGAAAAAGAAATGAGAGAGAAAACAAAGAGCGAGGAGTACAAGAAGTGCAGACAGTGAAAAAAAGAAACCTCTAAGAATTTCTTATTTGCAAAGGAATGCAGCATCCCTATGTTGGGCTCTTGAAACAACCCTCTGATTACCATTAACTTTCAATGTACCTCTTTTAATTTGGTCAAAATGCCACTTGTAAATCTAAGGTACTACTAAAAAATAGTCACAGCAATTATAACAACACTAATAAGGAGGATGGAGATCTTTTTAAACCATGAACAAATTTTGATTTTGCTCTAAAATTAACTTGTGTAGAATGAGAACATTTTGTAATACTTATGTTCGTTGTTTACTTCCTCTGTTCAGCTTTCTGGATGCAACTTACAAGAGGAAAGAATGAGCCACTGTCTTGTCTTGGGATGAGCCCTCGTGTATAGTTATATGTAATCATATAAACTGGCACCGATGGGAACTTGGGGGCAGGTGCTTTTCAGGGGACAAGGACAGCAACATCCGCCAAGTAACAATGAAATCTCTATTCTGGGATTAAATACAATGTGAGAAAGAAAGATGCTTAAGAAAAGGAAAGGCAGAGACAGTCTTGGTAAGATAGTGCCCCTCCAAGAGAAAGGCACCCTGACAACCCTCTTGAGGACTTGAGAAAGAACCAAGAGTGACTCTATGGCTGCTGAAGGTTTGCTAAGACAGCATTTTAACTCAGGAATTTTATTCCCCTACAGCCACTAAATGCTCACTCTTTTGAGAAAATCCATATGGCCTAGAGAAAATTAATGCCTGTTGCTGAAAATTTCTCTGAAAATAGAATGTCTCTATTTCAGAGCTCATTTAGTTTTACCTCCCAGGAGACCATGAGATAAGTAAGTCTGCCTCAGCCTTTAGGACCACCTTCCCCCCTTCAGCACCAAATAAACCCAGGGCTTAGGGCAGGGATAAACTGTGGCCAGGATGGGTTAAGTGGGTTTTTTCAGGAAGGCTTCAAAAAGGCTAGATCCTGGGGAAAAATCTCATTTGTACAAATGACTGACAAATCAATGTCACAAATGTTAATACAGAATCCAGATTCCAAGATACATTTTACCCTGAAATATTAACTGAAAGAGATGGTTTTCTGATGTATAATTATTGCTCCGTTCTTGAAAATTTGCAGTTTTGAAGACCTTGCAAAGACTCATAAAGCTAAAAAGGAGACAAATGATGTAGCTATTTATGCCACCTATTTACTTACAAAAGTAATAAATTCTGTGTACCTTGCGCAAAGAGCCAAAAAAGCACACAGACACTTACTTCCATGAACAGAAACCCTGAATACAATACCTTTTTCATCTCTCTGGCCAAAACCCAACTCTGCACCTGGTGGCCCCATTAGTTGTGTTCCTCGCTTTCAGGGCAGCACCCTCTGTACCAGTCCTACCTCTCAGGCTAGAATTTCATAGCTCTTGTAATACCCTGCACCTGCCCCGAGCAGACTCAACAGCTTGCAAACGGCACATGATGCAACCTTAGGGCCTCTTACAATTGACAGCTCCAAAGGAGATGCTCGAAATTCACACCATGTGTTTCTTTAGTCTCTTAGCACAAAGATGACATCTATTTTGCTTAAATCTGAACAGTGTTTTAAGAAGAATTTGGAGGTATTTAGTACCCTGCGTTTTTGGAGGCCAGTTAATAAGGATCAGCAGAATTGATTCAGCAGGCTGCAAGGGAAGTACAGAACTTGAAGGTAATTTTCCTTGCTTCTATTCATATACAAACCAGCAAGCATTAATATCCCACACAGGCTGGGGGATTACAGACACTTGCAGGGCAGATTTCTTCCTTTGCTTTTATGTTCAATATAAAAGAGGCTTTAGAAGCTTCAGCACCGATTCCAAAACATACTGACACACACCCCCCCTCCCCCCCCCCCCCCCCCCCCCCCATGTGCATGGTACAGATTACTGAAGAGCTCCTTGTACAAAGAAACTTCATCTGCAGTTTGGAATATCTTTCCTTTGCACAATACAATCCTGAAACTGCTGCAGGACATTACAGCCACAAACACCTTTCACCTGGACCTCCTGCACCAACTCATTTGCTAATGTCTCCTGCTAACTGATCTAAGCCTGGCCTCAATCTTCTTTTAATGAAAGAGAAGCAATAGGATTCTTTAACAGCTATTATTAGCTCTTAGTACCTGTCTCCAGAAAACAAAACAAAACAGAGCCTTTAATTCCCCGAGCTTTCCTACAGGCCCAATAAAGACTTTTCAAGACAATCAGCATATGTAAAGAATTCAAAATCCCTGAAAAACGATGTGGTGTACAGGGATTCCTTCAGTTCAGTACCTGCACTGGGGAAGAATCTTAGATGAACAAAAAAGAAAAAAAAAAGTGCAATTATTTAAACCTTTACACCTAAGAAAACAAAAATTTAACTCCTGTAACTTACCTGAGGCTTTTGGATGGCCATCTGATTTTCACTAGGGCAGGATTTTTGCACTAGCTTAAAATTCTATATGCAACATGAGCACTTTTTGGTTGTCCATAATCTTCACATTATGTAATTAATGCTATTATCTTACTACAGGCTAAAATATTGCATTGTCTTCTAGAGTTAAGAATTTCATGGCCATTAATTCCTGCAGGGCAGACAAAACACAGTGCTGTACTCAGCACAGTGTTGGTTTTGGAGCACAGGATGGGTCTGCTGCAGTTTATCAAAGGCATGGAAAGAGGCCGATAGCAGGGACAGGACCAGTCTGCTTCCATTTCTGAAAATGAACGCTGATCTCCTTATGTCTGTATTTTTTCAAATATGAAAGGAATTGGCTTTTTTTTTTTTTTTTTTTTTAATTGGTGAAAATAAGCTTTTAGGTCAAATATTTTTTAAAAGATGGCCTAAAATATTTGATAACTCTGAAAAACGGTAACATATGTGATTGCTTTCCTAACTGGATAATTTGATAATATAACTATTACAGGGTAATTGATAACATGTAAATGGATTATGCGCTTAAAGTTCAGGCTGCTGTGTTGGTTAGATAAACTAGTTACATGCACTTCCAGTACAGCACAGTTTGTGATTTCAGTTTGATTTTACTCTTATTCATTTTGCAGCCTGAATAATTTAGAGAAAGAGTGATTCACAGCTAAATTCACAAAGAACTTTGAAATATGTAGGAATGCATCTATTTTAAGATCTAAAGAGAGAAAAAATAACATGCAACATTTTTTTGCAATATTAATTTAGGTTTATTTTTCCCCAACTTCATTCGCAGTAAGTTACTAAACCCCTACTTTTATATTTGCCTGATTATATAAAGGTAAACAAGGAGCTTCTCCATAAGCAATCCTTCAGTCCTAAAAGAGGGACATTATTTTTACATAGAACCAATTTATTCTTGCAGAAAAACACGTTTTATAGATATATTAATACCTACTGCTTATAGTTTACACTGTGAATCATCAACAATTTTCACCTAGCTGTCTCTTGGTTAAACACCGATTAAAACCAGAATCTGGAATGAGGCTGGCTGTATCTTACTGTCTCAGTTTTCAATGTCTTTTTTACATTACTGAAAGCTACTGAGGAGGAAGGGTTGGTTCTGTTCTCTCTGAAATAATTTCTAAATTAACCCCCATACCCCCCAAGAAGGATGATTTATATAAGAACAAATAGTAAAACCTTACTTTATCCAAGTCATCTAAACTTTTTGCATTTCCATATCAAAATGCATATAGGCAGCAACGCAAAGACAAGTCCTACGATTTTTGTCGTATTTCTTCTCTACACTCCCTTCCTGTTGCAGTACTGTATACACATTCAGATGCGTTTATCAGTAACACATTTTAAATACTATGGGTTTATTGTTACTTATAATAAACTATAAATGTATACATAATACATGAAACTTGTTTCTCACTTTTTACTAAAAAAATTACAGTTCTTTTTGCTGCAGCGCTTTCAGTATTATTAACTTAGTATTCTCATTCCTAAACTTGTTTACCTATGTATGTTAGAAGTACCACAACATGCATGGTAGTAGGTAAGTTATTTAATTACCTTGGATATTTAATAGCATTTGTTTGTGTTCATTACTACTGAGGGTATTTTTCTAGCTGAAGTTGCTTCACAAATAATTCAAAATGCAAAAACTTGGAACAATACAAAACAAACTAAAAAAGGTGTATTTGGTTCACACATTTCTCTTGATGACAGATAAAGTATGCTTTTAAAGGAAGTCTCCATCTACCCACTCCTTTTTTGCAGAAGTTGCCAAAGAACTTTTCCCTCTGATATCTGGGAAAAATAACAAGCCTCACAGTGTGGCAAGAAAATGAACAAATCAGGCTCAGTTTGCAGAAGAAACCCTTCTATGATTTAAGAAATACTGCAAAATACTATTTCTGTAGCCCTTCCAATTTAAGGCAAACAAACTTTTCCTTGCTTAACTCAACGGATTGCCAGAAAAATTGGTCCTCTATGTTGTATTTCTCTAATCCACTTGTCTCATTTTAAGGAAACACAGACTTGAGATTCATCCAGAAAGCACCAATCCACCACAGAAAATCACAAAGCAGCAGTGTCCAGCTCCATATATCCAACTCCCTTTCACAATTTGAAGGATTAGTTCTGTTTCTCAACAAGCTCAGTTCAAAGCATATCTCTAATAAAATATGCTGCAGATTAGTGGTGTTGAGCTGAGGTAGGTGAGGTCTCTGGAAAGGTAGGTTTGAAACATAACAAAACAAACAAGGGAAAAAAGAAAAATCCCTACAGAGCACAGCCAAACTTCCAGGCAGACAACTGACCAAATTTCCTTACCAGAAAGCTACTTTATAAATATCAATATCTCCTCACTTCTTGAGGAAGTTCAAGCTCTGTGGTTCATCAACAACAGCAAATAAAATCTGAACACCTACCAGGATGTCTTCATTAGCACTATGTACTTAGTGCAGGTGTTGACGAGTTTTTAACATGGACTGTTCTATGTGAACTCCTCTGCAGTTTAGTTTTTCAGTTTTACACTTCTAGACACTAAAAATAATTTCTACTTCTATGCGATCTCTAATAACAACATTCACTGCCAATAGTTTTCTCCTTTTTTCACAATCCAAAAAAGGTAGGTGATCAAAATGCTGTATGCTGACATGAAACTAATACTGGAAAAGTGTTTTATTACAATTCATGCTTTTACCTCCTTACCAAACTTGCTGAGACAGTACCAGTTTCATTTTCAGTCTCTAAGAAGAAAAAAGTGATGAAAAAAAGTAAGTGTGTGTGTGTGTGTGTGTGTGCGCATACATGTGTGCATGTGTGCGTCTGTGTGTGTGTCCTCAGAAGTTTCTAGTCCAAAGCCCCTGCTCAGGGAGGTGAGGTCCCCACCAAACAATCCTACAGTCTTCAAAGGTGGACATCCAGTGCCTAACTGTCCTACTGTCCTTGTGGTGAACTGAGAGGGATTTTTTTTTTTTGTCATCAGATCTAGTAGGATCAGATTTGTTTCGTTTTATGACCACGAAGAGTCCTAATGAAGGTTCTTGCAAATCTGTATGCTAACAAATAGCTGTTAAACTCTATTCTACGTTACTTAAGGTAATGGTTAGTTTTCTATTAATGAAACCTTGACATTATCTATGTTTAATCTTACAAATGACATCTACATCCATGGTCTCAAAACACAAGACACAAATTAATATCATTCCACTGAGGCAGAAACACGTCTCATCCCAGTTTTTCAATGATGAAAATGAAACTTACTGTAATTTAGTGAGCAGGAGAGAATTATCTTTGGCAATCACCTGGGAAATTCAGAACAGACAGGAAATCTACTAAATATCTGTGCATTAGCCTGGTATGTTGTAGCCTGCAATTAACATGAGGAGCTAATGTTAAGATGCAAGTGTGAAAATGACTGCACTCTTTGTAAACCAAACTGCTTCCAGACCCTTTTATCCAACTATCACCAGCTACCTTAAGATGGCAAATATTAGAGCATTCCTAAAAAAAATTTACAGATATTCATAAAATACAACTGGAGGTTCACATGGCACATGACCACATACTGGTCATAAAAGGTGACTCAGCTTTTGCAATGAACTGAGTTAAAAATAGAAAATTTCCATGATTCATATTAGGTCTAACTGGGAGACTATGTCTGCTCCCAGTGGGTTAAATCCAAATTGTTTGTAACATGCATTTTTTGCTACTCGCAAAACTGAAAAGGTGACAAGGAACAGCGGTAAGCTAGAAACTGGGAGAAAGCAAATACGGAAAGAAAATGTGAAATTGGGCAATGCAAAAAAGCCAAGGTAACACACAACGAATTGACTCAAACACTTGCTTATTCCACCCCCAAATCTGGCTTTCTTTCACCTGTTTAAATACGTAGCACCTACAGTACACTTCCCCCAAGAATGATTTTCATACAGGAACACCTAAAACAATCATTCTAAATAAAACATGTCCTTTGTTTGTGCATCATTTAGTTTCATATACTTCAGGGAAAATTGCAAAAGTAGAGTCACTCTGCCAGGTGACAGCTTGCCAGTGAAAATAATTGGCATCATGCTTTGAGGTACACGGTGTATGAGGCACACGGTACTCCATCATGTGTTAATAGGTAAGGCTAACAATCAAGCCAGTCTAATGCTGTCAGACCTCCAGATCAAAATATTACCATTCCTACTAAAACAGAAGATCTGGAGCTGAATGCTAAGTAATACATTTATGATCAAATATGTTTATTGTGATTTCTAGTGCGCATGAAAAAGGCTAACTCTTAATGCTAGCTTTCATGCTTACGCTATTTTGTCCTAGAGCTAACAAATGTTTTCAAGCCACACAGAGAGTTTAAGCATGGGGTAAAGACATCTAACTGTCTTTGCACATATGTGCATAAAAAGACTATGCAAAAGCTAGTATAAAGTGTAACTTGATTTTGTAGAAAATTCCCAAATGTTCACAATGTTTTAAAAATATAAGCTGTGTTGTACATTAATGCACACTATCATTCTAGTTTTCAAAACACTACCTAGTAATGTATCCTAAAGCAAATGCTACAGTGTAAGTTAGTATAAGTTCTACATTTTCCCCATCCATGCAGCAGTTCACACACAGTTTTCTTCACAGTGGCAGAATCATAGTAAGAGCAATTAACAAGCAGGCTGCCTGATGCTAGATTTATTAACATACTCCTGCAGTAAAAATACCCAACACTTCTAGATTTACTAACAGCTCACAGGCAACCTATTGCTAAGTATGCAAACCCAAATAAGGAGAGAGAATTCAGAAACAGCATTATCTAGAAAGCAAAAGAGTGATCCAGCTAAAAAGCAGTTTGAAGATGAAAATTGGCTAACTATGATGATTAGCATTCTTCCAAGCCAAGCTACCAACATGTACTCAAACAAGGAGATTAAGCTGATTTTCCAGAAGGTACTGAGGAAAGACAACAGCTGCCAAATTCCAATCATTTATCCATCATTTATTGATGTGACCTTCCCTTTTATTTCACAGTAGCTCAGTTTCTCTTGGAGCCTTTGGCTAGGAACAGCATCCAATGCTTTTTTGAATATCAGCCACTCTTCTTTGTCTACAGACTTGATGACAGCTCCAAGGAACTCCAATATGGTTGCGAGGAAGGACCCACCTTCAAAAAATGAGCTTGGCAACCTGCTGAAACTTTTCCGTAGTGATACAGATGCAAAATACTCATTTCCATTTTCCATTCTGTCTTATTTCCTCCAACTATTCCTTTTGTGCCTATATTACTCATCTTACAAGGTCTGTGGTCACCTTTTTCCACCTGGCCTGCTTGCAAAAGAATTTATTAGTTCTCATGCCTTCTTCAAATTGTTCTTCCAGTTCTTCATTGGCATGTCTTACTGTTTAATCTGCCTGGTATTGATCTTTTTTCTTTGCTTAGACACAGCTTCAGCTTTCTGAAGACCTCTTGTATTTCTAGCAACTATCCATTCCCTGCTTCTAGACAGGAAAGATTTCTTTTGGACTTTCTCATATCTCTTCTGATAGTTAGCATGTTCAGGACATGCCATATGATACCTTCAAATTGTATCCATGCCATCTGCAAGAAATTGAGGGTTGTTTCTAAAGTTGTTCCCTTTTATTAGGTACAATACTATCATATATACATATACATTTGTCTTTGGTTATTTCTGTAAACAACTTTTCTAGTTTCAGCTACCGAGGCACCATTGCATTTTTTCTGTATCTGTTTTTACACATATTTAGTGGAGTTCTTGCTTCTCTTCAGAAACAGGGAGCTTAGCTTTTTTCCCTTGTCTCTGGTAGAAACAATATTAATCACAGATGCCATTAAATTTACTCAAAAATAGACAGCTTAGTTCTTAGAAGACATGCAGTCAGTACATCTGCAATACAGAGAATAAAACCTGCATTCAGATTATATAGTGTTTTTAGTGGACTGTACCAGCACTATTGAAAAATGTTTCAAAGTCCAGACTCTAGTGCTTGCATTCAAGAATATTATGGAGATAGTAAAAACAATGCATTTAGAACACTAGCTTAGTAAATTAAAGAGCATAAGAAACCTTTGTGTGTTTGCAGGATGTTTCCTCTTATTAATGAATTCATGTTTTTTGACAGGTAATGTACGAACATAAATAAGAAATAAATATTGATTAAAAGCTTCTTTTCAACATGCTGTCAGTAGCTGAGGTTTACATAACCAAATTTAAACAAACGAAGACTAAAATTTCAACTAATAGGTTTTAGAGAAAAGATCCTTTTATTCTCCCGTTTGTAATTTAGTCCGGGCTCACAATGTGTTTCCATTTGTATTTATCCACAGTTTGCCTGCTTATGTGCATAGGAATTGGGTAAGAGGAACAACTGCAAGTCATTTCAAAAGTTGTGTCAAATACCATGTTATGTGGTTCAACATGTCTACGTTCACCCCTGGTAGACGAGAACACATTGCAGTTGTTGATGAGTACAAATTCATGGAGTAAAGGCAAGTTCTGCTCTCTCACCCAGACACTACCACTCACTCCCATCCCAAACTGATCATTTGGATCTATAGGTAACCAGTGACACCCTGCAGGGTGGAGGAGCCAATGCACTGGGAAGGGTAGGCCCCCTTATGCTTATCACTGGGTGAACATAGCAATAGGTGTTTCGTGTCTCTGAGTCTTCCAGTGTAAAACCCTAGACTTAATGGAATCATGTGTTAAAGAGGGCAACTTGCCAAGATTTGAAATTTCCAATCCTAATTTGCCGTGTCCTCTCAAGGTGCCAGTTTAGTCCAGCTCAATAAGAGTTTGCTCTCCATGTCTGCTTCATTCTTGGCCTCACAGCTGTTCCCATCAGTGTGATGATTGCTAACTGAAGTGCTGGCAGAAGCCCAGTCAGGAACAAGGTAACAACAATCACATCTCATTTTTCCTAATTAACCAAAATGCTATACAAGGGTAACAAATTCTCACCATTATAAAGATCCCAATGACTGAAAGCAGTAACTTAGAAACTGCATATTCAATTATTTTCTTTTACTTAAGATTAATATCTAAAATAATGTTAGAAAACCATTTAGAGACAGAGGTTTTAACATTTTTTTAAAATAAAGTTATAAAATTAAAGTAAAATTATAACACAAACGCAATTAGTTAAAATAATATAAGATATTCATTCACTGAGAATTTAAATGAAGTTTGTCAAAGACAATATTAAAACCCAGCACCTTCTTATACCTTATTCAAAATGATCAGTACCATCCACAAGAGCCAAATCTCAGTGTCATTAAATAATTCTTTATGAATTAATTAAAATATTTGAAATGTGCAAAGGCAAAGAATTCTGCCTTTACAATATCGCCACACTTACAAAAACTCCAGGGCCAAGTAATAAGAAACAGCTTTGTCCCTATTAATTCAGACATTTCTCCACAAAAATTATTCTGCTCTTACTTGTACAGAATAATGTTCTGCATGTTACTGACACAGCCCATGAATAGAGCCATTCTCCACCCCACGTGGTTTTTTTCCCCTTTTCTTTTTCACTCTGTCAAGCAATGCCTTATTCTCTATAAATCCTGTTTCACAGTTCTGCCAAGAATATAGCTATTATTTCCATCAGCTGAAATTTAAATTTTGCCAGGCAGCAACTCCACAGCAAGTTGCCAATGCAATGGAAGATGTGGGAAGCCCTGGTCAGAGGAATGAGAAGAGCAGTACTGTGCAAGCAGCGTGTATTTTAACATTCATAGCAGTGGTATCTAAAATTTAAACCTAGATCGCATGACTTAAATTTTTCTGTAAGCAAATTAACATTTAGTTCCATCTTTGTTTAATATAAAAAGGATGTATTTTACTACTATTCAAAAAGCTTTTTTCTTTGTGCTCATATAATAAGGTCATTCCAAAAAAAGAGATAGTTACACCTTGTAAGCATAAAAGTTAAAAAAGCAAGGAATATGTTTGTGCTATGGAATATTTTGGGATGATAATGTTTTGCTGCTCTGTACTTTCTTGTGAGAGCTTATGAACTCAGACTAATGCTTTTCTTCTTTGCATTTTTACCCTTATCCTGTTTTAAGTGGCTACACAATTAAATGCAGGGCTGCTTAAGTGGTGGAGTATTTTGATGCATAGATTCGTCATGTTGTCTACCATAGTTCAGTAGTAGACTAGTTGTATTTGGTCTCTAGCCAAATAACCAATGAAGTAACTCTCAGACTACACATTAGTTGACAAAAAGAGAATCTTCCTGGTTAAACTATTTGTCATATACTCATTGATCTCCCCTAGAGCAGCCATAGGTATTTCTTAATCACAGAAAGTGCTGAAAGGGCCAAAGTTCAGAAGTGAGATACAGGCAGGTTAGAAATGAGAAGCACAGAAAAATTCATAAAGTTGGTAAAGACATGTCCTTAAACAGGCAAGCAGTACAAATGGCCTACCACACAGCACATTAATACCCATCTTCTACCACAGCCTTTCATGCGTGACGATTTTTCAGTAATAGAATTTTGCCTCCCAAGCTGATTATATGCATTTCTGTCACTGACTCCAGCTCATCTCCTCGCCCTCACTACTAATTGGTTTTCATGCCCAAAACACATAGACAGACTTTCTTCTCATCTTATCCCACTACTTGTCATCTCCACGTAACTTTCTCCAAATAGTGAGGCAACTAATTCTCATCAATCCACTTCCTGCATTTCAGCACCTTTTCTGTTTCACCCTACTGCAAGGTGCTTTAAAAAGATTTCAGACAGCTGTGGCTGAGTGTTTTCATAGTCAGACTCCCCAAAACTTCAATCAAGGTGTTTGTGCTTTGCTGTACCACTGTAATACGGTAATGCCATTCCGAAACACATGGGCCCAATCCACAGGAATCAAAGTATGTTCTTACAGAACACGTTTTACACTTCCAGGATAATGTTTCACCATTTACTGCCTTATCTCACTGTATACAGCTTGAAGATATTCTTTGTTTTATCCTTGCTAGAAGGAAGAGCACTGCACAGATAGCTTGAGCTGTATTTTTCATTTATTATCCCAACTGGACTATTTTTTGTTCCTCTGTGGCATTCTCTTCTGTATTACTGTATTTATGATGATTAAATCTCACTACATAGTCTGTCAGGAACAGCCCAAAAGCTCAGATTATCCAAATAATTTTAAACATACTCTCACTGTGACTTTCTATTTGTACCTCTGTCAATTAAGTATCAACAGAAAATTTACATTACTTTGAAACCAGTCATGATATCAAGTCATTCAGAGAAGCAGCAGAGGCATCCCTGGTGAGATGATGTTCTACCACTGCTAAATATGTCCCTGTTTAATCAAAAGAAGTACTTCATTATTTCATTACTATACTTCTTATCTTGCACTACTTCACAATGTTCAGTCCTTGATACTTTCCTAATTGAATTTCTAACCAGTGTAACAGCTTTCCCACCTATCACACTGTACAGGGGTCAAGCTTTGAGTTACTGTATTGAATTGTTCCTTGCTATAATCCCAATTTTCTACCTAACAAATCCTCTCATTTTTCAAATTAGAATGATTTTGTAGATTCTACTGCTAACAACATGTTCATTGCCCTACAACATAAAAGATACATCTAAGCTATAGCTTGAAGATGCTTGGTAAAGATAGAGAACTTGTATATACTACATTTATTTGCATCAATTGCCCTATTAAAACATAAATGCAGGAACAGACACAGCA
Organism: Falco biarmicus; assembly: GCF_023638135.1. NCBI lineage: Eukaryota > Metazoa > Chordata > Aves > Falconiformes > Falconidae > Falco > Falco biarmicus. The sequence continues at coordinate 34,855,365 of NC_079296.1, forward strand.
GCTCAGAGAAATTTTATCTCCTTTACTCACCTCTGCTTTCTCAATCTCACTGATAACTGAGAAATACAGGGAGGACCTGACTCTTCCTTGGTGCCAAGGGCCAAACCCATTGTTTGGAGATCAGCAGGGCTGAGCTCTCTGAATGAGTGTTGCTCTTTCATAAGTGTTGTGATTTCTGATGCAAGCCATTTTACGGTCCCACAAACGTCTCCAAATCTGGCCCAGGCTCCAACAAAGACCACCTCTCTCTCCTGTGACACACTACGGGCTGTAGGTATGTTAAGGTCTGCAGCTGTTTTGCCCTCTCCATAGCCCCTAGGAGGAGCTTTCCTGGCATCACTTCACCTCCTCCTGCTTTCAAACAGCTAGTAGTGAAAACCCCTCTGGCGATTTTAAGCTAGTGTGCCCACTGAGAGCACCAAGAGGCCAAACAAACCTAAAAATCAGATGAATTTGATAAAGGGACTCAAACTTTTCATTACATTTGATGGGAACCTCCAGTTTCTATTTTTTGGTTGTATATTGCTGTCTGCACCAAACATCACTAGGTGGAAATGGATTTTTTTTTGCTTTTCAGTGAAGACTGAAGTGTCTCCTACTTAGAATAAAACAAACACTTAACTGTGTAGCCCTCTGTAAATCTAGTAGAAAACTATAGGCACTGAGCAAATAAATAAAATATAAATAAGATGAAAAAAGTGCTTTAAAAATTGCTATGATTTCCCTTAAAATAGAAACTGTCCATCCTAAACAGCTACAGAATGTATATAACTCTTGCTACTATTTCAGCGCCCAATACTTGTTACATTCATATCAAAACATCCACTCTCAAGGAAAAAGCCTTTTCCACAGATTCAAAGAGGGATTAAATACATTTGAAAACAAAATCAAGGTTCATAAGCTGTCTAAAATTGTCTCCTAGTATATGCAGCCTTCCGCTTTCTACCAAGCTATAAGCTGTGCAAGGACTATTTGCCTCTCTCCCTGCCAGCATGCTACCAACAGCACAGCTAAAATGAACGTGTGTGTAGCTCTAATGGGCCCATCACCAGCATGATATAATGGACTTAAGCTTTTCCACTTTTTTTTTTTTTTTTAGTCAAACCCCTGAAATTCAGCACAGAATGAATTAAGATATTCTACTTACAAAATAAAAATTAGGCCCTCTTTACACATCAACAGAGTGAGATTCGGTCGTTAAACATCTTCCTATATCCAGAATACAAAAATATACCCTAGTCTGTGGCACTACTATAAAATCATAATTTCCTAAAGTGATGCTTTTTTAAAATAATTAAAACAGAATTACATAAATGAACCATCTGATATCCCAAACGATTTAATCATCTAAAAAAAGAAACCTGAATACTAGAATTATTTGCTTGGGGGGGCAGGGGTCAGAAGTCTCAAAATGGATGTGGAAGCCATGCAAATCCTGTGAGAGAAGAGGTGGGGAGATTATAAACTGCATTTGCCAGGCTTCATCATCCCCAGTAGAGCACTACAAATCCAGGGCAGAGGCAGTGGTACACTCCGTAGAGAAGGAAAGGCAGGTAAGATGCTCAGGGAGATAATCAATGAGCATGCTGTGTGGTACTCCTGATTAACTTGGCTTGCCTGAGTGACACAGTGCTCTGCTGCTATAAATAAAACCGTCTTTCACCACAATAAACTCCTACAAATTTGTACACATTTCTACCGGTTGCCACAGGGCTGGCCTGGACACAAGTGGCATCCAGAGGTCGTCATTAACAGTAATCACGACTTTCCTTCAACTCCTCTGAAGCTGGAGGCTGAGCCTTCTTCGGGTCTGCTCTCAGACACAAGGAGAAAGATGGGAAGTGGGAGGTCTAGAAAATCTGCATTCTCCACAGTGCTGCTCCCAGCATGTAACCTGTTTCTGAAAGGGAATCCCAAGGGTTTTTTTCAAATCTCTGTTTTTTGAAACAAATAGTAAAAGTGGTGGTTGACTTTTAATCCTAGGAAAGGCAAAATATAGCCATAGCAAGCCACAAATAATTTATAATGCTATAAGCAAGACTGCAGCTGTATTTCATTTGGATTCAAACAAGTGGTAACCAGAGTTAGCCTAAAAGAAGGGGAGTGCTAGAGAATCTGAGGCCAAAATTGCAGCATAAAACCCACCACAGCACTAGATAATTTAAAAAACACTGAGACAATAAAGCAATAGGAAGGCAGTGCAGTCTCAGCACTAACAGACCTGAATTTATATCTCTTTTAAAACTGGAGAGTTTGGGATTAAATACAATGTTAAGACAAAGATCTGGAATGCCACCAAGGAAATGTTAATCTATTTTTCAATAATTAGAAGAATATGCAGGAGTGTCACAGTATCTTGGCATTTTTAAACACTCATTAATGTTCAATTCTGCAAGAGTGTGGCTGTCTCCAGTTCTGTTAATTTGTCCAGAACTGGTAAATACATTGTTATCTACCAGCAGAACTGCTGCTTTCAACAGTGAGTTAAAACCAAAATATACCAAACAAACCACCAAATAAAATATGCATTTCACCATATTTATCAATGTAATGATTGTATTTTAACACCAAAATAAAAGCAATGTTTTCTTACTTACATATGGATGTTTTTTAAAAACTGTGTTTCACCCAATACCTTCACAAGAGAATACAGACAGTGGGAAAGCTGCTTTCCACTGCCACTCCCACAGGAAAGCATTACTTGAGAATTTTCACTAAGGCAACACAAAACTGCCAGTTACCTAAAAGCAAAGTAAGAAAGATTTTCCTGATACGTCCAAAAGAAAGCTTCAAGGCTGATCAAGCACTTAACATAATTTTAGAAGTCTTAGGTTCTATTATTTACATTATCTTTTTCCTTTGTGTGTTAAAGTTGGTGTGTTAGAATGGATCCTATCTTTACTCAATCTACTTGATTTTTCTTCGCAAAGTAAACAAAGAAATCCATTAGCAGAAGACCCTGGCTCACTGGAGTGAATAAAACTGCTTCCATCAGATGAAAATCACAAGAAATGCAAGTATTTAAAAAACTGTGTATCTGTCAAAGCCAAAACTCTGATTTTACTTTCAAGCAGGATACCCGTCTTTCCTATGTCTCAGATCAGTTGCAGGCTCTCTCGCTTTGATTCCAGCTTCAAAGAGAAAATTGGCATTTCTTCTCTGAGGAAGAAAAACTCAGTATCACGCCTCTTTGATGTCTTGTTACATAACTAAAAAAACCCAAACAACTTTGTGGGGGTAAATTTAAATAATATCATCAGCAGCGATCTATTTACCAAAATAAAATTGTTTACTAGCAGTGAGAAACATTTGAGCTGGATTGAGCATGAAAGTGGGTAAGCCTTGGTTTATATGTAAAATTAAAGTATCAAAGAATGCGCGCAGGATTTTTATTAGAAAATTAGTCTGGCAGATATGAATTTCTCACCATTTCTTTCATCAATACTGAGCTCCATAATGTGAACCCTACTTAGCGTAGGTGCAAACTTTCATCTCACTAAGAGCCAAATGTATGTAAAATGGAGCAATGATGTGGTTTTTTCAGTGTGGCAGAATATAAAATAAAGCACCAAGTAAGGAGCTCTTCTGATGTGTCACCTACATCTTGCAGTGAATGATCACAGCTTATGCCTACTCACTTATTTTACAGACACAGGAAGTGAGGTCAATAGAGGAGAAAAATAAAAAGGCAGCTAAAGGTCTGCCCACTTTGTAAAACAAAGCTCATGAGTGAAAACCTCACACTGAAATCTTGGCTTTCTCTGAAATGCAACAGGAAAGAGCTTCCAAAAAGCAAACCCCTACCTCTAGCTTCCGCCTGAGCAGATCATTTGCGGCACAAGTCTGGAGTAGGAAAGTCCCTGGCAACAATATACAATTTTAAAACTGTAAACAAAGTTTAGAAAGGGAATACCCACATTGGTATATAAAAAGAAAGAACACTAAATATTTTAAAAAATACAAAGTTTAAACCAGCTCTCTTGCCTGCCTAATTTCCACTGGCTTGATTCAAATGGCCAAGCTTTTACTCTAGGGATCTTGGAGAGGGGTGGAGGGGAAAACAGATTTAGTATCTTAAGCCATAGTGATGATTACATTTTTAAAAAGCCTAACCATTAGGAGATAGTATTTTTTTCTTAAATAGTGAGAGATACAAGGGAAAACATCCAGATAAATATTTCTTTCATACTCAGTATTGGACCAGGAAGATAAGCATATTAAATACATCATGGTTATCACTTCTATGTTAGGCCTTTAATATATATACGGGAGGAAGTTCGCTTTTGGAAGGACAGCACAGGTTACTGGATCACACCTAGTAAAGGCCAAGGCCTACAACAACACAATCCTGGCTTGTTTTGTTCTTTGGGTCTTTTTCAAACCTGAGGCTGCTCTGCCTGCCTTCCACCCTCCTCCCCACACTGACACAGCCTCGTGACTCCAGTTCCTCAGTCATAACCAGGTGGAACCCTCACGCCTTCATTTTTTTTCTCCCCCCATACCAACATGTACACAGATTAATTACCTCAGGCTAGAAGCAGCAATTCACTATTTACAAAAAAGTAAATGCCTGCCTTTCGCTTGTGTGAGGTGGCATGGCTTGTCTTGTAAACATGCCAGCCACCCCATCTGTGACTTGATTTTCCCCAAAAAACTAAAAGTGAAAGTTTGCACAGATTCAGCCAGAATGAAAGGGGAACTTCAAGAGACCCAGCACAGAACGCTCCTGTAATTTAATCCTTATTCCAACATGTTCTCAGGTGTTCAACATGACAAATGAAAACAAAACACTAACAATAATAAATCAAAAAACATAACATTAGGCTACAGGAAATGTTTCCTTATAATTTCTAGTAATGAAATACTAAGCACACTAAATGTCAACATCAAGAAACAATTTTCTTGATTTACTGAAACTATCAGTTTGGCTACACCTAGTTCAAGACCGTGGGGGGGGGTTGTGTTTTTCTTTCTTTCCTTCCTTAACCTACATTAAGTATTTGTTCTTGGTACGACTTCATTTTACTGGTGAATAGTGGGTTTGAAATACTGTATTTATTAAAACTCAGCTTTCTGTTTAATGCTTTAATTTTTCATTGTGTCTTGGAAATGCTAAATAGCAGGGGTCCTCAAACTCTTTAACCAGGGGGCCGGCGCGCGGATGCAGTGGCAGGCAGCCATCTGCAGCTGCTTGGTTTCCCCCCCAACCCCCGGCGGGGGGGGTCTGTAAGTACCGGGGGCCGGATTGAGGACCCTGGGGGGGCCGTATCAGGCCCGCGGGCCGTAGTTTGAGGACCCCTGCTAGATAGACTGACACACAATTATTTAGAAAACACTGGGGCAAGAGGACACAGTCAGCCAGAGGGGAGCAATTGGGACAGGAAAGAAGAGGAGCCACTATAATCCAATCCTCCTCTTGCATAAACCAACTTGGGGACTAAGTTAAATATTTATCTGCAGGACAGATGTATAAAAAGCAAAATCACACTGTCCCATATTTAGCTGCAGACAAAAAAAATATTTCATTTTTGTGCTCATTTATATACTAGGCTTACTGCTGAGACCTACAATATAGGTAGTATTTGTAATTGGAATACATGATAAGCAGAGCATATTCTTCACGTAAACACCAAAACATCTTGGTCATAGTGAGCTGCCAAAACACAATAAATAGCCATTTGTATTGCTCTGAATGTTGCAATTATGATTAGCAATGTTTTGTTTCTAAATGGTGTTTCTCAAACAAGAATTATGTAATTTCTGACATTGCAGGAACTGCAAAAACTGCGGTCCAGAGAAACGCTGTGATGTGCAGAGATCCCGCAGTGCGCCAGTGCTGGCAGAGCTGGCAACTGAAACCAGTCCAAAGCTCTGCCTAGTTGCTCATACTGCCCCATTTGTTAATAATCACCTGAAAGAATTCATCTTGCTGGCACTTCTCTAAAACTTTTTTCTCTGAAAAACAATGGTTGTGGTAATTCAAGATGCAACAGGACAAGAATCAGGTTTTTGCCAACTTGCAAAATAAATATCCTACTTCAAGAAAGAATTATTTTAAACGTTTCATGAACTGCATTTTTTTATTGTACAGAGACAGGCACACGGTATGAGAAAAATGTTTGGAAAAAATATACCACAGGCACAAAGTATTTTGTTATAGCTCTCATAACTGTTTGTACTGCATTCAGCTTCCCCCTCCCCCCCAAGTAACTAAAACAACGCAAAAAGAAACACAAAATGATTAAAAAAAATTGAAACTTGCCCTCTAAAAGCTACACCCTTGTTGACTGCCTCATAATAATTACTGAAATAAATGTTCTGCTGTGGAGAAATATAGAGGTTCTTTCATATCTGTCACAACATACTTTGTGGTTCACAGGTGCAAAAATGAATAGACTGAATACATATTAAATTCTAATGCCAATGAATTGTGCAGTACAGAATTACATCACAGTATTTTGACTTCTGTATTAAATTGAGGGAGTCAGAAGTGGCACTCCACGGACCATGCTGAATGTATTTGTTATTTGTTAGTAGAACTACAAGCTCTTTCCCATTCTCTCACTCTGGCCTTTTTGGTTTTCTTTTTTTGGTTTGGGTTGGGTTTTTTTGTTTGTTTGTTTGTTTTTTTTACCAAGTCATTAATGCTTATGCACAAAATAAGCTATTTAACTTGGTAAACTATTTTAATTTTTTAAAAATCATTACTCAAAACAACTGAGATCACCTTGGGGTTGGAAGACAGGCTTCTTGATTTATCAGCATGATATGTAGCTGTGTAACTGAGGAGGTAGGGAAAGCAATGGGACAGAGATGTTAATAGCCCAAACAAAAATTTCCAAGAAGCCGACCAAAACAAGAGGATGGGTTGCACTGAAATAACATCACCACTTAGTCAGCCCCACAGGTTAATTAGGAATTGCTGTAACAGTCAGAGATAACCAGCCTTAGGGATACCTCCTACCACTGTTTTGTGCAGTTTTTCTTCAAATGGTGAATAAACTATTTGTAATGTCACTGTGTCATTACATTAAAAGATCTGATAAAGACTATTCCTTAATCAACATCTAAGGATGTTATCATTATCCCATGACCTTGTTTATACTGGTAATTAAACAAGCTAAATACATTCAATAGCTTAAACCCAGCAATAAGCATGAAATATAGAAACTCCCCTGTTCTGGCTGCTTCCTTTTATCCCCAGTCACAGCCTCCTGCCTTCCAGCAATGGCTTTTCCATCTTCATTCAAATAAACTTTCAAGCCTTTGATTTGATGTTCAGAAAACAGACTAAGCCAATGAAACTTCAGCTTCTTTCAGATACTTCTGTCTCTAAAATCTGAATGCGTAAGACTTCTCAGATAATCCCCAAGTATGAATATTCACTTTTAAATTATTTTTTACTTTGCTGGATAAATCTAAGGCAGGATAGTAATAACCCTGTATGCCAGGCCACCAAAGCAGAACTGTAAAACAAGAGGTGGCAAAAGGTATATAGAAAAGCTAGGTAGTTCAGCATGTCCATTTTTCTACCCAGTACCATTCTTCCTTGGATAATACACTTGTAGTGCCTCTCCTGTTCATATATATATATATATATATATGTATACGCACACACACTGAGAAGGAACGTAAATAGCATAATGAAATAGAATGGAAATGGCTATAACCTACACAATGCTCTGAATTTGCCCCATTCTTTTTTAAAGCTTCTTTTTGCTATTTCTCTGCTTAAACTTGAGATTACAAAATTCAGAGAAAAAAATAAAGAATAAACCTAAAAACACTAAAAAAAAGAAAAAGGTCAGCAAAGGAATATTTTGTATCTCAACTGCCAAAGCACACAGCAAGGGACCTAGAAAACGTGTATTGTTTCCCAGTACTTGTCTCTCCCACCCCTATCCTTTGATTTGAGACAGTCTGTAGAAAACATGGCTTTCTGCATTTCAGCACTACTCATCTCTGGAGGCACGTTTAGACACACTGATATGCAGTAAAAGCCTTTTGCTAGTCTAAATCTCTGAACACCTTATCTTCCCCAGCTTCCCAGTAACACAAAGACAATTCTGCATTCATCCTTCCAGGCTCTGAAGGAAAATCAAAGATACTGTAGGGTGTATAGAATATCCTTGATATTCATTAACTGTAGCAGGAGAGTAAAACAGGCTGCTGCAGAGGCTTCTGTGGAAAGATTTTGGGGTGAGCCCAGCCTTTGGGCCCTCCTTGCAGCACACTGTGGGTCTGGCTGGGGAGATGAGCAGGAGGAACTCACTTGCAGAGGAGCCACAGGCAGGAACAGCTAATGAAGACCTTGGATGAACCCATCTTCCAACTGCTCTCCCCTTTGCCAGTCGTTGTTCCTGTAACTGCCAGCAGAGCAAAGAGCACTCGATCACCATTCAGTCACGCTCTCCAATTTATCTGGATATGAGGCCACTGAAATGTTTGTATGAGCCCTGCTCCGCGCAGCCTGTGCCAAAAACAAAGGAGAAACCCCCGTGGCTCTGCATTAGTGCATTGCACTGGACTCCGTGCACACCCCAACCTATCTGTTCCTGCAAAATGGTGCAGCCAGGGCACATCACCATTCCTCATTAAATAAATGCGCTCCTCTGATTTCCATGCAAACATAGATTTAATTCTATTTTACTGTTCCTGATTCCAACAATCTGTCCTCATATCTCCCCTGTCCTCAGCTGCACAAATCTTCAGTATCTAACTAGCAATGGAACAGTATTTGAGAAGCACATTGCCTTGTCATTGTCACCGAAATTCAGGAACAGAACTCCTTAACACCAATGTAGCATTAAGAAGCAGGCATTATTAATTATTGCAGCGGTGGATGTACAGGGATCTTTCCACCCAACATGCATACCAAACTATTTTGCAGGTCCCATTTTATGTTACACAGCTAAATTCATTGTATATTCATGTATGTATATTCGTTACATTTCTCTGAAATATTTGCATATGTATAAGCCTTCCCACCTGGGCAGTTATGCCTCCAGGTGGTCCTCCTGACAATCTGATGGTCTTTTATTTCCTCTTCACTCCTCTTCATCCCGTTGTTTGCCCCATGACTCCACCTAAGTTCTTGCACATATCCCTTACTTAGCACTCCTTCCCAAACTCCAGAACCAGCTTGGCCTGCTTTTTCTGCTGCAGACCCTCTCTTATTGGTTCTTTGTTTCCCAAGGTGGACCCCCTTGATGAAAAGTCCTTTCAGTCATCAGTTTTGACGACTTGAGTTGGTGGGTACTTGGGTATTAACAACTGGAGAGGGTGGGCCAGCTTGACGCAAACTTTGTCTACATTCTTGTTTAACTAGATCAGAATTCAGTAACTGAGGAGTTTAGGCAACATCATCCCAGTTCTTTTTGCTATATCAGGACTTAAACTGTATACTACCATCAACAAGAATGTGCCACTGAGGTTCAGTGAAAACATGGTATCTTTCCATTTCAATTTAATACTGAATGCTTTTAAGTAATGGTTGTTCAGCATCACATAGATTTTTCATGTCATGTAAGTAAATGATTATATATCTGATTTATACCTTGAAAGTACATTCTTTCTGAAATTTCTGAATACTCTATGCTGTTACTGTAACATTTTTTTACAAATAGCTAGTAATGCAGAACACCTGAATGGACCAGTTTCTGCAATATTTTACTTCCAATTTATGTTGCCACCTGTGGATGACCTGGTGTTACTGCTATGCACCACAGGTAATTTCCTTGGTGCAGGAGACCCTAACACTTCTAAGACAATGGACAGAAACACTGCAGCAGATGGCTGTACCTCTTTTCTAAGTCATCTGCTTCACCTAACAGCTATTTGGCATGAGTAAAAACTTCAAAGAGTTATGAAAATATCCAGCTCAAAACTAAAATGCTGAGCATCTGCAGCTCAGCATAGCCTGGGATTTCTGCACGCTTTCACATTTGAGGCTCGCCTGAACATTTATAGTTAGCAGCACCTGATAAAAAAGGTTGCACAACGAATTGTCCAAGTAAGTTATGAATCTGGAAACATCTGTGACATTTTCATCCTAGAGATATTACTAACAATGTTTTATAATCTAAGACAACCACAAAGGTTTCACCCAGCTGTCCCTCATTCCCTTCTAAGCCTGCTGCACTGCACAGCCCCTTCAGAGCTGCTGCTGTTGAGGGCGCACAGGAGCAAAGGATGGATGATGCCACAAGGCCTGAGTCTCCAAAACAATGCAGACCCTAAATAGGCCAAAATCCAGCAGGATTTGTTTCTGAGCTCAGCAGGAGCTAGAATCTCTCACCTTGCTGCTTTGCTGCTAATAAGTATCATGCCTCTCTGGAGAAAGAAACTCTGAGCTTCGGTTACAGACAGCCAAGACCCACTGTCATGCAGTGGGGCGGGCTGTACTACCTGCCGTGTGCAACAGTATCCAACAACTTCTGGGGGCTCTGCAGACTACTGCGCCAAGGGCATGTAGCGCATGGACAGTGTGTGCTGCTGGCAAATCACCTCTTGGGCTCTGCAGAACTTCCCCTCAAAGTACCTTGTTATGCCTGCTGTTCTGTCTCTGTGAGCTTGGACTGCTCTGCCATGCCTGCACAAAGCCTGGCAGCACAGGGCTTTCTGCGCAGTTCCTACAGCATAAAAATCAAAGCCTTTCCTTAAAAACAAACAAACAAACAAAAACTCCACAAAACAAAACCCACCCCCAAAACCCCCCAAAACAGAACTAACTCAAACATTTGCACAGCGTCATGTGAAAGTGGGCAGGAATAACACATTGTGCTACTCAAATGCTGGACTTTCTTATCAAAACTCTGCCAAATGCAACTTAAGCACTTTGAACTGTGCTGGGGGTACTGAGAGCTGGGAAAGTGTGTGTCCAGGCCTGTTTTCCAGAGTAGGGACCATTTAAAGATTCCCAAATTGCAGGAAATACCCAATTCCAGTTTGGTAATCTCCACTGAATTATTAATGAGCATAAAAGTTGCCAGTGTTGCAAGTACTTGGTGACAATTTCATTGGTAATCACAACCAAGGCTCTGAATGCAGGAACAGCAACTGGGGAGAGAAATCAGTAAGTACTGTATTCACTGGGCCACACACAAAGGAGGGACTAAATCAGGGATCAGAAAAGCTGACCTGTGAGAAAAATCAACCTTGCTGGAATTCTGCTCCCACTGGGGTAAAAAATAAAACTCTGATTCTAATAAATTCAGCCAAAATTCAGCTCTGAGAAACTCCTCCAAATACTTAAGTAATCCACATAGTCTAAGGCTTATCTCTGTCTCCATCATGGTAAACAATCCAGTAGCATTTTAAAATACCAAAGAGAACTGATAGAAAAGCAGACCCTTAAAATGGTAATGAAAGGGAAAGAGGTTATTCAGATATAATGCCATAATATTTCAGCTCCAGTACTAGAAGCTTTTTCATTTCTGACTATACAAGTGCTGAGAATAAATGAGAGCCCAAGTAAATGTCCTGCCATCACTCTGTACCCACAGGGCTGAACATTTACTGGCTAATCTAGCCTTATGGTCACACCTGCCCAGCTGTTCTTTCTGCTATCATAGGTATACCACCCTTCCCCTTGCCTACAGATTCTCTGCTAAGCATCCTGAATAATGCCGACTGAGATGTAGCAAACTGCATATATTTACATATTAATTAGAGCCTTAAGGAGCAATTACAAAACAAAACAAAAAAAGCATCAATGGTCAAGTGAGCTAGGCACCACTGGAGCTATTTAGCGCTCTGTTTTCACATTTAACAAAGACTCAGTAAGGAACTACAGTTCCAAGAGGCCTGGAATTTAGGAGAACTGTATTTTCTTGATGCATTTTATTTCAATGCATAAATACATAAATACATTAAATTATGACACCTTCTTTTGTAAATCCTATGTGAGCATATGTCAAGAAATTGATAAATGAAGGCACAGACATGCATCACTTCAAAGCATTTATTATATTCTGTTAAGGTACACAGCAATGTCCTTTTCTCTATTATAAGCACTTGTGTAGTCAGTATCTATGCAAGGGGACATATACACAGGTGACATACCAACAGGCAGTTTCGGGACTTTACTGATAAGGTATTGGCTTGTTGCAACTACAGCGATGGCTTTGTAATGGACCTACTTACAGAAAATGGGCCACAAACAGCCAGTTGCTACTTTGCAGCTGTGTGGTGAAGTTCTTCATAAACTGAGTGATCAGCAAAAATTAACTGCTTTTAATCCACCTCTGCTGTATCTTTTAATGAAAGCATTAGCATTTATACTACCCTGTTTTACATACAGGCATGCAGAGAGAAAGTTGTATATAAAAGCCATCTGCAGGTATAATTAATGTTAAGAGCAATATATTTGTGGGAAAGGTACCTCAACCGAAATAATTACCTAGGGAAAATAAGAACAAAATTAGACCTTTCTCTGTTAAGTGCAAAAATAAGTTCTGATCCAAAAATCAAACAGACTGCAATTAACAGATACCCGCTGTTTTGTCCTGCTCTGGCTTAAAGCTGGTGTGTTATGTTATTGGTAGTCTTTCAGGCTGATGCTACCACATGAAAAAATTACCCACCTCTCAATATTTACCCTCAGAAACCTTGACTACGTTTGTGCAATACTGGATAGCGATCATCTGGATGAAGGCAGCGTGCTCCTAACTGACAATGGGAAGGCCAGGCATGCAAATGCGGCTTCAAGGAGGCAACACAGACCAGCACCAGAATCTAGGGGCTGATCTTCCCTGGTGCTGTCAGTGCACAGGGTCAGGCAGAGGAGCAACCAAGAAGCTGAGAGAACAGCACAGTAGTCGAGCACCTTCCAACAAGCCGAGGAAAAGTTCTGACATAGGGGAAGACAGTGAAAAAAAGAAGGAAAATTCTTTTCCCATTCTCCCAAAGGGTCTACAACTCATGAGCACAGACCTCTCTCCTGTATCTGCCTGCATCCTAAACGTACCCATCTGACCTTTGTATTGACCATACTATTATTACCTATAGTTATGTGGAGTAATTCCCCCCAGGTATTTTACACTTCCCTTACACAACTTTCTGTGACTATAAGCTCCTGTAAGGCTGCAAATGCTTCAGTGATCCTTCCTGTTTAAATCTCACAAATCTCATCAATAATAAACCGTTTTGCTGTAAGTGACAATTTGCAATGGCTTATTTGCGCTTCAAGACTGTGATACAAGAAAGACAAATTCTTCTGTGATACACCAAATCCCCAATCAACTGGAAAATTAAGAATAGAAATGCAAAGCTGGCGATCTATGTAAATTCATTTTCCATATCCATCATCCATAGCTAAGTTTCAAAAACTGCTAATTCTGGGTGTCCACTTAGGCAGCAAGCACCGCTGAGGAGTCAGCTCTAGTTATCTCTACGGCTTTACTTTTGCCACTATACAACTGCGACAAAGGTTTCTCTCAAACAAGATTTCTCTCCTTTAGGGAATATAACTTGGGAACAAATTCACTTTGGGGAGGAATGGTCCAGTGCCAAGATACAGTTCAACTAAAGCTTGGGTTAGAGAGCTTATAACACTATCTCTAACTGCGTCTTGAACAGAGAAAATAAACTTACGGCTATACACAAAAGAGTCAAATCACGGAGATAAGTATCATATATAAATCAACAGAGGCTACATAATGACTGCATCAGAGATCCATGATAAATCTTATTATTCCATTGAGGATAGAGATACTGATACATCAAGAGTCTCTCTTTAACAGTGCTACTGTTCAGGTCAGATGTGCTCTTCTGAAGTCACTGTCCTCATCATGCTCACTTTACAGAGCACTGGTGTGCCTTGTAGAGAGGTCTGGGAGCACAAAAGCAAGATTCCTGGATGATAAAACTATGAAATTCAGGAACAATGTGCCTGTTCCAGCTGCAGGGGGCCAGGCTAGAAGAGACAGCCTGCACAAAATTTCTTGTACGTGTTGGGTAGATGTTGGATCCCCAGCGCTAACTGCTTCAACCTACAACGCAATTTAGTCCATGCAAAAGAACCCCCAGGGGGCTGCTCACTGGTCAGCTGCATGGTGGCAGCCCCCGTGCGAAGGCAGGGCCTTGCCAAAGGCTGCTCTCTTTGGGGCCGGCCTTCCTCAGTCAGGAGAGGACATCGAGGTTGCTCCAACCAACTTTAATTTGCTTCATTTCAAAGATAAAACCCAATGTCTCACAAATCATCTCACAGAAGCAGACTTGAAGAAGTACAGAATAAGAGTTTTCCTCAATAAAACACAAAGCCCGGAAGTGCTGCCCTTCCCTTACCTGGCTAAGCAACGGGACTACAGGCTTCTCTGCTGAGTGATACCCATGACAACTGCCAGTGAATCAAGGGTGAAAGAGCTAAATATGATTTTATATTGATTTATCAAATTGATACCAAGCACCAGTGGGTATAGCAAAGCTTCAATTGAAGTCTTGCCATAATTTAAAGACAGCATTTATATTTTCAGCTGGGTTTCTCCAAGAAGCAAGGTTCACATAATCATACCATGCCACTGCCTTTTTGTCCTTCCCCAAAAACTCTTTGATAGCAGTATCAAAGCTACTAAGATACAAATCACTTCATGAAAGCAGGCAGCCAGACAGAGGAGAGTGATTTGCAAACATCCCAAATGTCCAAGGAGACACACTGCAGGTCACACGCTGCGTTCATTAAACATAAGGGAAATCCATCAAAGAGACTGTCATTCTGACTCTGGGTGAGCGAGATGCCTCACGAGGGCACACAGAGCCCAACCGGGAGACATGAAGCCATAAGGCCGCTGGGTCTCACCCGTTCTGTTAAGTAACAGCAAGACTCTCGGGTTCAGAAGCATTTGTGCAGTTCCTCTACAAAGACGATCTCTCCTTGAAAATATTTTGAATGAGAATATATTAAAAAGGGATAAATAGACAAACATTTGATGCACTGATAACTTTATGCAATAAGTCTTATCACCTGTTAATAAAGCAAGCAGGTTTTTATAGATAGTGTCATATATACCTCTTTTGTGCTCATATGAACTGGCACTGACAGTCACTATATCAAAACCTGGACTTCTCCCACCGTAAATATTTTTTCTCTTCCTAATGAGTATGGAAAACAGCATTTAGCTCTAGGAACATCTATGCAGTTTTTCAATACACTGTATTAGCCAGTGCACAGCGGCACCAGCCAGACACAGTCATTGCTGCAACCTTGTTTCCCATAGTATAATTTCATTTGCAAGACCTCTAGAGGGCAGTAAGTAAAAGAAAATAAAGTACCAGAAATAGCTATAAATGTTAAATACAAATTTAAAAATTGGGATCTCATCTAATTATTTCCTTGTATTGAAAACCTTCCAGGTAATTCTATGGATTAATGGATTACTGTGATGGGATTTTTCCAAGCCCAAATCCTATGCTTTTTGGCAGATTGTATTGACAGACTTCACAGCAGTGCATTTCCCCTGTGATTTACTTTCCTCAAACAGAAATCACTTTCTTGCACCTAAACAAAAATATGCAGCAGGCCACCAGACTTCCATGGTGCCCATGGACAAACCAGATATTTTTTTTTTCTCCCCCGTGGAAAGTCACATTAAGCCAAGAAAAAGAGAAAATACAGTTGAGTAAAGCTGTTTACCCAATATACAACAGTATAACATTAATGTTCAAGTTACTGTCAAAAAAGCCAGGACCTACAGCTGAAAGTAGCCTCAAATAATTCCTCTCTGGTTTTCATTTGTGTATGGGACGCAGAATCAGGCACACTGCTAATAACTTCATTATACATTTATGTAGTTGACTGTGGCATATACAATTAACTCATTACTGATGGAATATGTCAAATCTAGGATAAAACTTAAATTAGGTCCAGCAGAAAAATGCATTACAGTAGCTGTAGTATATTTTGTCTTTTCTTGCACATAACAGAATCAATCAATATGGCACCAGCACATACAATGACAGAATTTCAGCTATGCTTCAGTAACTTCTTATGGCTTTGTAAACCTCGTGCAATTCTGAAATTGGCTATGAAATTACCACAGGCAGAGCTGTCCACACCTTAAGTTAATGCCAAGTTTATTTTCAGAATGCAGAATAGACCAGCAAATGCACCTAAAACTACCAGAAACTGAGAGTGCAACAAAATATTGCTTGAAAATTTGTGTGCTAAAACGTGATGCCAGGCCTCTGAGGGTACACTAATACCCTCAAAGGCCCCATGGCCTGCAGCCACTGGGGTGGGAAACAGTAAGCTGTCCCAGTCGCCACCAGAGCACCCATCCTAGCTGTGCCCTCACACTTGCTGACTGCAAACCCCCTCCAAAAAACCAGAGAAGCCAAGAACAGCAAGTCAGCAATGCATTATCGTTCTTTCTAGACTCCTGGGTGATTCACTGCTGTTATAAATCGTCACTGTTCACAACAAGTCAGACACTGACAATTTAGTCTTACCTGCTGCATATTTTTAACATTGTTTGTGAATTTTTATCTTTTTCTTTACCCTGCAATTTTCTCATCCCTTTTCCATCAGTGTTTCCTGTTGTATCAATTCCCTCAAATTTAAAAGGGCCAGAGAGCTAATGGCTGTTTTTGCAATTCACGTTTGTGAAGATACACACTTACATGAACTGAGCTGCCTTCATACTCCAGCAGTTTGCTGCAGTCTCACAGAGTGACAGCCTATAAGAAGGAAAAATTGGGAAAATGTTATTCATGCTCTTTTAACAGAATGCAACTAAATAATTTTGCTATCAATCATTAGATAGATATCTATATGTCACAGTAAGGTGAGGACAGGATTTGTTTTCTTTTAAGCTAAAACAGACATCCACTCTTCACACCGGCTGGACTGTATGTCCGTTTGGCAGGAGGCTGCTCCTCTTTTATTATATAGTCTCTATATTCTAACTTTTCAGTAGCGTGTAACTGCTCTTCTAAAAAAATTAAATCAAAGTCCACCTTTCAAACAGCTTGAGAAATCCTTAACTCCCAACCACAAAGAGTAAGAAATGGATGAGAGGTTGAATCCTCTGTTTGAGCAGGAAGGCCAGTGTAGTCCTGACTAATGAATCACCATCAGACTCTCTCATTACAGGCATAGCATGTCTCAGATGTAATCTAAATCACATACAGGCTGCATTCTTAGAACAAGCGCAGCACTGTTACTGAGGTGAAAGAGCAGGTCTAAATCTGGAAATGGTGAAGAGGTGCAGGACTAGCACCCTGCCTTTCCCTGCAGTGAAGATGCACCGTTACTGCAAACTGGAAGAGGAGCGGGCATATTAGAGGCACAATGAAGAATGTCTCTGCTGGTGTATAATCCAAATTACACACTTGCATACGCAAATCTTTTGCTGAGGTGTGAGGCAGTAGCTCCCTACCACGGGAAGACAGGATTCAAAGGGAACAAACTGCCTCGGTAGAATAAAAGCGCCCTCTACAAGCAGATTAAGGAAAGCAGCCAGGCAAGCAACAGAGATAACTAACATTTCTGTCTCTCCCACTGGAAAATAACCATGTAATTGAACACAAACTAAGAGAAGGTGGATTCTTTGAAGAAACAATTTGCTTATGGTTTACTCCTCTGGAAGTAATCCAAATTCTGTGCTGAAATTAATTTCACCATTCATACAACAGAGGTTTTCAGTTTAAGCAAAGAAGTAAATACAAAAGGATACATCTCAAAGAATGACACTATTTTGTGCAAACCCACAAAACCAGATGCAGTTATGGCTTGTTACAAAATATTATCAGTAGAGGCGCTTGCAGTCAAAGGCTGTGCAAGCTCACAGGCTTTGCTTCATCTACCTTGCCCCTTACAGACACTCATACTATGTATGTTATCTTGTGAGTTACTATTTGGGAAGAAGGCGAAGTCTCTGCTAGCAAGTCAGTATACGCTGATTCATGTTCTCTACCTGTTAATAAAAATACTTATTTAAAATTATGCAAGATCAGGATGATAATGCTGAAGAATAGGAAACAGGCCAACAAAATAACTGAAAAAACTGATTTCAGTAGAGAAGCGAGGATCTCTGTGGTGCCAGCTATAAAACCAACAGGCACACACTACAGCACAAGCCCTCCTACTCCAACATGCACAGCCATACTTCTTCCTCCACAAAGTTAGCACTTTCCGGATCATGCTGGTGCTCTGCGTCCCAGGAATAAAATCCATCCTGACCTTTTATCTTCTGCATGGGTCAGTATTTTTGGCAGCTATTATTGCTGTTTGCAAAACACTTTCTACTCTAAATTAATTGCTTAGAGAGCTGCAGAAAGACAGTCTGATGCTCAAGTCACAAGTGTCTTCCTTCTGCCCAACTAATCCTAGGTTTATTGATCTGGGAGGAGTCCCTGCTACAGAGCTCCTCTTACAGAGCAGAAGCAGCAGCTGGCAAAACTCAAAAGTTATTTGATCCATTTCATGGTCTTTCACCTCAAAGTTTTTGCACATCTGGTTATGAAGAAAATTTTGTAAAAAAAGAATAAATTCTATAGCACTAAAATTGCATGGCAGCAGAAAACAATTTGGCTACTTAGGCCACTGGCAAATTAGAAAGGCTTTTGTGAATCTACAGTCAGTATACAGAGTGGGAGGTAAGTCACTCAAACATAGAAACATTTAAATCAAAGATATCTAAAAACAACCCCAAATCTATTTTCTCTCTCTCATTAGCAAGTACACTGAGAAGCTCCTAGTAAGCATAGCCATTATGCTCATTAAAAATAGAAATAAAAACCTGGACAATAGGCTAACTTAATGGGAACAGGGGAAGGTTTCACTCCCTCCCCACCATCAATGCTGCCATTTTAAAACTTTAATTGGAGCAAAATTTACTTCTGTCTTCATACACTATGATTTACAATTAATAGCAAAATCCCTGTGTATTTTTAGTCAAAATTGTATGGGTACCTGTGTGTACTACTGAGTAACCTGGTGATGTCCTCTGCAGATAAGAAAATCTCAGCCTAACCGAACACTGGACTACTGGTGTCTGTTTGGTCTGCCCACATTCTGCTTCAATTGTCCTTTTGGGTCGTGTCAGCTTTTTTTGTTCTCAGCCACACAGAGACTCTTTTCCTCTCTATGCTCAGTGCTGGTTTGGGTATGTTAAAACAAAGGCAGGGTCAAGGCTTCTATTTTAATGGTCTCAGAGCAATGACCAGGTTGCTTGGAACTTCAACAGGTCATCAAGGCCATTTCCTGTTCCAAAATACATTCAGATCTTTCTTTCACTCCTGATCCATGTTTAAGTCTTTGGAGAGTCATTCAACTTTAGAAAATCCACCATTTGGGATATTCTACATTGGTCTCGGACAACCTGGTCACTACTTGAACTGTTAATGCTCCCTTTCTTCCCAGGCAGCATGTTCAATACGAACCTTCCTTATTGCAGTTTACACCTGTTAATTTTATGCCATCTATCATGGATAAAAAGAA
Organism: Falco biarmicus; assembly: GCF_023638135.1. Taxonomy (NCBI): domain Eukaryota; kingdom Metazoa; phylum Chordata; class Aves; order Falconiformes; family Falconidae; genus Falco; species Falco biarmicus. The sequence continues at coordinate 34,874,803 of NC_079296.1, forward strand.
TAAACTATCCTCTGCTTTGAAATAGTCTTTCATGCAGCGGAACACTGTTTTCAAATTTCCCTTCTTTTGTATTCATACTAAATAAGACCAATTCATCCCTGCAGGGTGTATTTTCTAGACTTCTGGTTGATTTTACTGTTCTCTTCTGATGCCCCATAGCTGCCCCACAGCTTTCCTGAAATGCACTGCCCAGATCAGGACAAAGACCCCAGCTAGGCTGCTACTACCTCTGCGTAAAGCAGAACCATTACTTTGTCCTGGTTGCAGATTATGCTTCATACACACGTGAGGACTATGTTTGCCTTTATTTTTTTCCCCATCACAATGGCACTTTCAATTCATACTCAGATTTTTTCACCAACCTCTTCCCTTCCTTTCTCTTTCAACACAATCCTTAGCTGTTCCTCAATTCTTATTTGCTTCACGGGTGCAAATTTAAAGAACATTTTTTTTCCCTTCCTTTTCTTCCTCCAAGACCATTTCTGTCATTAGCATACATTGTTTCAAAAAGCACCTGCTAATCACAAGTCTAGAAATGTAGCACACAGGCAGTGCTACAGATCAGCCCTATTCCTTCTATTAGCCTCAGAAAAAGAGAAGCTAATTAGGTCACTACCTGACTCTGGACTCATCCCAGCTGATTTTACCTTGGTTTCAGACAAAACTGGAATTTCCAGTTTCTCTCCAAACTGGCACCCTGACCTGCCCAATGTCTTTAAGAAGCTCTCTGCACTCTGTAGTGTCTCTTGGGAGCTTTAACACTGCTGAGGGGTATTTAAATCAATTCTGCTCTAGAAGATTTTTTTTTTTTTTTTGCGTGAGTGCTCATTCTTAGTCTACTTTTCTTCAACTAGAAAACAGACGATAATTAAGACAAAACATCATAAATCAACAGAGAGAAAGAGAACAAATCTGGCATCCAAATGAAGGCGTTTCCCAATTTAAAACTACAAGAATTTAACTCAGTTGCATTCAGATTTTTGTTCTTATTGTATTATAATATGTTAGATATTTTCCTGAACCAGAACCCATGTGGGAGACCCTGTGCACCACATGGCAATTGAAGGAGTGCAACATACTGCATGTAAGAAATAGTCAAACGTGCAGGTACAGTATAGGGACGGACTTGCTCACCACTGAACAGAAAGTCTAGGGAGGCTGCAGAGTGACTAAACACTGCAATATAATCCTGAAACCTGGCTGCAATATCATCTATGAGGAACAGGAAGAAATTCTGGCTCTGAGCTGGACTGGTGTTTCGCAGTGAGATAATCGTCCAGTTTTGGACACTGCACTTACATATGCAGACAGAGAAGAGAATATTCAAGAACAACAGTAATATTAATAATTTGTACAATACAACTTATGAGCAAAGACTGAACAAAGACCTAATAACAACCATCACTTCAACATCACAATATAAAAGTGTTTTATAAAGAGGAATTATTTACAAATGACAGTCATTGGGAACAACAGAACAAAACAGATTGGTCAACCTGAACACAAAAGAATCTGTGAAAGAAATACTGGCGAGCTGTGATGGCCTTACCTAGCAGAATCATCAGGAAACCCCAGCCTGCCTGCAGTGTGCTCTAAAACTGCAATACCTCTTCAGATTAAATCTGCAACACTTCTACCACATTAAGTAAACAGAAGAACCTTCTTGTTTTGTCCAAGCTGGGATTATTTACACACACCTTGATTTTAGCCCCTGGTTATATTCCAGTTTTGCTTCATTTTTCAAATTGGCACACAAAGCTCAGTTGCTATTTCCCCTGCCTGCAGAAGAGCAAGCTGCTCCTACTGACCTTCCCAGGCATGGGAGATACAGCCTAGCCACGCAGCTGGCTTTCAGACCTTCCCAAAGCAGCAAGACATTCACTTGAAACAACCTGGCTAAGGGCAAGAAAGCCCAACACTGCTGTTGCAGTTTTCTAAATAAAACAGTAATGCCAATCAAAATTTACACCTGCCTGTGAAAAAGGGAGCAAGAAATATAAATTACACTCACACTGGAATTATGATTAACTCCATTCTGCCTTGTTGGTTCTACTCAATACATACAACACCTCTTGATTTAGGTGAAACTGAAAAAATCTAAGCATACAACAATAAATTTATTTATTTAAAACTCTATTCTAAGAGTCCTAATTTACTTTCCTTTTCAGTGTCTCCCTCTTTCAACAGTCGTCATCTAAGTGTTCTCAGAGGTCCTAATGAAGCTGATGCCAGGGAAGTAAGGGACAATCAGGATGGTGGCAAAGAGGCAAGAAGCCAGCAGAAGGGTTAAGATGATGACAGCAGCATTACTGACTCCAAAAAAATTTAGGAACCAGCAAACTATATCCCAGAGAGGCTGATCGGTGTGACCACTTTCATGCGTATGAAGTTTTATACTGTTTAACTGAGTAGTGATCCTGCCTTCCTTTTTCCCAAGCAGGTAAGAAAAAATTACAATTGGTGACAGATCAGTTACATCTGGTCAGATAAAATTATGGCTTATCCTAAAACCAGTGCTATATATCACAGCAAAGCGTTCCAATAGGGCTAGCAGAAACATGGCAAATATAATTTTCCAATAGCTCTTTGTCACCTCCAGTAGCAACAATATGTTTACCTACTATATTTTTTTAAAGTGTTTCCTGTTCTGTTCATGTTTTGTTTTGGTCGAGTTCACCTCTTAACATTTCAAAATCTCCTGAGAAAACTGAAAGGAAAAAGGACAGAGGGACATGTTGAACGTGGTTTTAAAATAAGGGCATGCATTTTGTCTTTGTATAAGTTTCCTCAGAAAAAAAAAAAAAAAAAAAAAAAAAAAGACGACGACATATTGGAGATTTTCTTCTTCCATAATCATTTTCATGGTAACTTATTTCTCTTTAAAACTAATCAACTAGATGAATCCTCATTCCAATCCTAGAGGAAGACATGCAATGCAGTTTTAACACACTGCTTACTACAGTGAACAGTTACATGTTTTAAGCAGGTGGCTTAAGTTCTTTCATGTCAATGTTTCCCATTGACAATCACAATTTAGACTGTGAAAATATTCTTACGATGATTACGTGCAGATGGCTTAGAAGATGCTCTGAAATCATGAATACACAGTTCATGGACAGCTAGATTGATTAATTTCACAGCTTGAGCAGTTTTTGACTTCTGAGGCTGAGCTTGTAACTGTCGAGTTAATCCATGGGTTTGTATTCAGTGGACATTATATGACCCCTAGAAACCCCAAGATCTTTTTAGATTATTTTTATATGATTATGACCTCTCTAGATCTGTAACCTCATAATACAGCTGCAATCTAATGTTAAGTGAGAAGACATTCTGATTTGCAATCATTATAGAGCAGGACCTGAGTAGTCCCATCCCAAGGACCTACCTCTCACCACCTGGGCAGTACACACCCTTCTATCTCATGTCCTTCAGAAGTGAATGTCCCATGTAAGTCACTCATCTTTAACATCCATTCCTCATTTTCTCCTGAATATTCAGCAATCTCTTCCTCCTTGCCACCAGCGCACAGCAGTCCAGCCAACACTCAACAAGACTGGGAGGTCAAGGAAGAACAGAATGAGCTCCCTCCCTGTGAGCTGCTCTCACCTGCAAACATTTATAGCCCTCCTGCTCAACCAGGTCTCTCAGGCCCTTGGCTCGAGGCTGACAGGAATGCCCTTTGCTGCAAGGCTGTCAGCAAACCTCTCCTTCTACTACACTATTAACATACAAAGTGCAAGGTTATGAGGAATTGCCATATGGATGGAAGTTGATAGTTTCAGTTTACTTATAAATTTACAAATATGGTAATTAACTAATCCTACTTCAACAAATGTCTTTGTCTCTTGGTCAATGTGTTAGTTGATCCTTGAAACAGTTTCACTGTTACCTTTCGCCATTTAGTTGCGTTTGTTTGTTTACTTGTTCAAAGGCAGATGATAACACTTTTTTCCTCACTTGCATGGACTCACTCTCAGTAGACTTTAGTGCCCTTTGAAAATTTTGCATTGATCCTGAGAGTTACCTACCAAACTACTAAATAGGAGAGTGGAAATTTTAACTTTATGAAATAAATTGTCTAATTTTTGGCACATGTTTGGACCCCAAACTCTTACTCTACATGATAGTGAAACAAAATTTAAAACCTTTCCCACAGTTAAGATTTTAAAGACAGTATTATAACATGAACTGTACATTTTAGCAAAAATATACTGATGTTAAGAAATAATTTTGGTTTCAAAGTTCAGAGTAAAAAATAAAATAAAATAAAATATATATACATAGAAATTATCACCAGAACAAGCAAATACCTGAACTTAATGTCTCACACATTTGAAGCTCTACAATTGCCATACCCTCTGATTCATCTCTGAAGGCTGTTTGGACCATAATAAAGATGCACCTTTGACAGTGCTCTAAAATTAGGAAGCCTGATGCCACAAACTGATCATTAAAGGCTGTGCTGAGTTTAGAATTCAAAATCAATGTAGTCCCAGGTAGACTAGTTTCTGCTTCAAAGTAATACATTGGTATAGTGAAAATGACTTCTACATAGGAAATAAGGAAGCAGCTACTTCAGAGGCTTTGATGTAGTTTGCATAGCAAAACTATGATCTATCTTATTTCAGTCCACCAAAGTTTAGTGGCTGAAGCAGCTCTTCATGGTTATGTTCCTGTAATCTCAATGTCGTTGTGTGAGTCCTGGTTGCTTTTAAAGGCTGTGTGCTGGTCCATCCTTCACGCAGCACAGGATAATGAGATACTCTCTCGCACTGTGGCACTGTTCTCTGCACAAAGAATGAAGGAGGTTTCACCGAATTGCTGCACACAAGAAAAATGAGCTTTTACCTCAAGTTCAAAAAGCTTAGCATGAAAAGGCAGGCGTGCACTGTCTCCATACATCAGGGTGGAATAAGAAGGGAGTCTCTTCATGTTTTAAGACATTAATTGCTGCATATACTAAAGATGACCTAACTCAAGGTGGAAGAAAACTGTTTAGGGCAGCAACTCTTAAAACCACAGTGAAATAATTAAGTACATTAGCTTGCTTCAAGGCTCGTCTTCCCACAAAAAGCAGAGATAAAATGACTATTTTAAAATCAGTTTTCTCTTTACTTCCTTGATGAGATGTCTTCATAGCACCTCTACACCTACAGTCTTTCTAGGGATAGCATCGATACGGACTCATATTTATTTCCCAGTTCCTACACCATATTTCTGAAAACTCTGGAAAAGGAAACAGAGTGCTGGAGAGTGGGTTCAAACACTTCCAACATTACCCTGAAAAACTAGTGACCCCAAGGAAATACCTCTTATTTTAAGCTGGACCTCAGTGGAGAGGTCACACGTTTCTCTGGAGGACAGGAATAACACATTCAGCGTATTACTTGGTCATGAATTGAATTACTGCTCTACCAAGCTCGGCATTTGACTTGGCTGTCAAGTGCGTAATATCTAATAAAAGGCAGTGGGCTGTTTCACTCTGCTGACTTGCAGGTCTCAGAGACTGAAGGAGATTATGTTGGCTTTGCCTTGATACTTAGAACGGAGGCTTGCCAATAACTTTAAAGTAGATGCATATACATGGACTCTGTAAGGCTCCTTTTGTAGAAAATTAATAAGAATTTCCAGGGTTGAGGTGGGGACAGGGGACAGATCTGATCAGTAAAAGCGTGGGAATGTCCCACAAGGGCCTAACATATACCTAGCAAACGTACTAAGTACTACACTGCTTCTTTTCTGTCATTAATAGTAGTTTCAAGACAAGGGCTAGTAAGTAATGGACCAATCCTGGTAAAAGTTCAGGGCTATATAGTTTAGCGTATGATCTCCTGATGGGAGATGGTCCATCATGAGGGATGGTCCATAGACTGAGGGAATGACATTTATGTATTTATCTTAAAAGACGGAAAAGACGGTGATGTATTGCAAAATGTAGCATGATGTAAATGGTATGGAGTAAGGGGTGTATACGTGTATACTGCCCTGGTTTCAGCTGGGATGGAGTTGATTTTCCTCTTAGTAGTTGCTGCAGTGCTGTGTTTTGGATTTGGTGTGAGAACAATGTTGATAGCACATTGGTGTTTTTGGTTGTTGCTGGGGAATGTTTATCCAAAGTCAAAGACCTTTTGGTTTCTCAGGCCCTGCCAGTGAGAAGGCTGGAGGGGCACAAGAACTTGGGAGGGGACACAGCCAGGACAGATGACCCAAACTAGCCAAAGTTCCATACCATGGGACGTCATTCTCGATATATAAACTGGGAAGGGGCTGTGGGGTGGTGGTCGTGGTGCGTTGGCTGGGGCCTTGCAGTCGGGGACTGGCTGGGCACTGGTCAGTGGGTGGTGAGTAACTGTATCGTGCACCACTAGTTTTCTCCCTTCCCTTTGAATTGTATTCCTCTCCCCTTCTCCGTCATTTTCATTATAACTGTTAATAATTTATTATTATTGGTTTTGGTTTATTTTATTTAATTATTAAATTGTTCTTATCTCAACCCTCAAGTTTAACATTCCTTTCCAACTCTCCTCTCCATCCCTCTGGGTGAGGGTGGAGTAAGTGAGCAGCCATGTGGTGCCTGGTTACCAGCTTGGGTTAAACTACAACAATACTTTAAGGCGTAGCTGGCAAACTCCCCAACAGGCATTTTTTTCTCTTTATTAAATGTAGTGGATTTTTCAGTATTTTAACTGTCTCTCCCTTTCCAGACCTCCACATTGATACTTTACAGCAGCCATCATTTAAATTATGCATTGATGGCGAATTTCCGTGATATATTATCCATTATATTATATTAAACACAGAAAAAGCGGACTCTGCTATCATAACTATTGAGACTGTTTTTCCTTCCATGTTGATTTACATCCAAATAACCAACTTATGAACCTTGCAAATGTCAATCGGCACTGAGGCAAGAAGCTGTGAAGTTCTTAAGCAGACACTCTCCTTGGGACTGAAAGGTCAGTGTTTGTGTTATTTATTCTTACTGTGGAAATGTTTTACTCTGAAGTCAGGGAGGACTTTCTCACTATTCATGGAAATAATAATTGAAGATTTCAACCAAGATAAGTTAGGGCCTCAGACTAAATTAAATAAAACATTCAAAAGAATTAATTTTGTTAGAGTACAGACAAAAATATATACAGAGAATCAACTCAGAAATTTAAGAGCATCATACTCAATGGAGGAGTGCTCATTTATTCAGGTAGCAAGTCCAGATTTGGCTGCCAGCCCTTCTTGGGGAAGTCAAAACTTTAAAATCCACTATGGTGGACTCTGACTTTCACAGAGGGATTTCTCTTACCAGTACCTATTTTTCACTAAATTTTCCCCAAATTCAAATGACTTTGTAAACATACTTTCCTTGATATTTCTTTGTCTCCCTTCTCTTCTCGGAAATCCCAATAACTACTTCCTGAAGGGATGTTTTATAATTAAGTGAAATTATGGCAAAGGCAACCATAAAACGGAGGTTGGAGCTACCTGTCTGTAAAACTACACTGCACAAGTCGGAAGAAAGACCCGGGTTGTCAGAGGAGCCTTGTATTAGTTCAGATTCTGAACAGAATCTGAATACTGATGTAAGGCTAATGAAAGTGTGAGGCTTCTAGTTTGACTATTCAAATTAGACCAGTGTTGCTTAACTAAGAATATCTGTAAAGTGGATTAGCTCCAAATAATGATCCTATTAATGTGCAAAAGCATGTGTTTGTAGCATAACTACTGATGTGCATGAGTGAGTGTGAGATGCATAAACATGTGTCCCATTAGCAAACTCATGATATGTGTAAGAACATAAACTGTTTAAGAAGCAATGTCCACTAAATTTTAACTGCTGGTGCTGCTGGCTGGCTGGCTCCCACTGTGATGCTCTTTGATCAGCAATGTAACCAACATTTTGTTTCTTATAGCATTGTTTTAGTACAGAAAATGTAGAAGATCACTGTGAAAATAAGGTAAATTTGTGGGTGGAGAAGTCAAGCTCCATGGTTAGTTGGAGAAACAGATGCAAGTGCATTTGTCCATAGGAAGATGACAGCACTGCACTAACACAACTTGATATACAAGAACCACTACTTTGAGTGAAGAAACTGTAGCAATGCAGCTACTGCTGCAAAATTGATAAAAAATATTTTTAGCTTCTGAAGAATAAAGTCATTATAGTTGTAACAAAGGACAGTCTTGCCCTTAAGGATTCCTGAACACAACCATCTTGCTACTAATGTAATATACGGGCAGCACAAAGGGAGGTCTCAACATCCTGCTCCACTCACATAGGAAAACTTAAGTATAGCAAAATTTGCCATAAATAATACTGAAATCTACGTGTCTTTTACAGTGATTTCTTCATTTTGCACTGGGTTTTACCACACGGAAATGCAAAGCCTGCTCCCTTCTCTGTTAATTAATGTAAGTGCTTTGGTTTATGACATACTTTTGCCAGTAACTTAGCTCTTGCATCAAACCCCTCTCAGAATGTTATACAATTTACATGATAAAATATTTTATCATATAAACGATAAAATTTCCCATTCGTTTATAATATGATTCAATTATTTATATGATAAATATGATTTTATAATTTATTTAAACATTGTTTTAATAATATGGATTTCTAAATAGGTTTTCCTTAGTCATTTACCACAGAATAATATGTGAGAGGTGAAATCTAACATATATAGATATATTCTTGATAATATGTAACTGTACAGCCATGATGCAAAAAAGCAAGCAAGGTATTAAGGGAATGGAAAATAGTAGAGAATTACCATAATGCTATTACAAAAATGACTTTTATGTCTTCCTGTTTATAAGAAGGGAAATATTATAAACAAGGAAGGAATCTCCTGTGAAGGTTCCTTATCTGACTACATATAGTGGGAGAGGTGAAAGAAGTTACCAAATTAAATTGGGATTAGAGTTGGAAGCACTGCTAAGGTTAGCATTGTCTACATTTTAAGAACTTAGGCTACAAGTACTCAAGAGTGAGGTTGGATATGTATGCCCCATGGTCACTAGGATGGCAAAGGCCACCTGGGCTGCTCTAGGGCTACTGCTTCAGAGCATGGCAGCTGTAAGACAGGTACTAGGGTTCCAGAATTCAAGTCCACACCATCAAAGCAAGATGCCATTTGTTAGTGAATCCACAAGGTGTTCCTGGTTTAGGGGTTAAGCTGATGAAGTTTGGGGATGTCAGGTTTTACTAAGAGGAAATGCTGCTAGTGCAGGAACGCTTTGGGGATTTCATGTGGAACGTGCTACAGGGCTAGATTTACAGCTAATGGTGACAGTAGCCATACTATAGTCTAAAATTAAGAGATGGACAGCTCCAAAGGTAACATGATTAGAGATAGACCACTTCTCTGTTACTGGAATATTTCACAATTCCACTATGAAAAACATTTGAAAATAATCTTTTTTTTTTTCTTTTTTCTTTTTTTTTTTTTTCTTTTTGTGGGAAAATGCTTCACAAAGACTGGGGATTTACATTCATGTTCAAAAGAAGGGTAGTTGTATTTGCTGGGAAAAAAACAGTTTTGTCTGTCCTCACGCAAGACTTCTGGTTCTTGGTGTCCAGTGCTAAATTCCTTCTCTTCATAGAGCAGGCCAGCAGGCAATTTTGACAGACTACGCTTCTGCTAATGAGTTCACAGTTTTCCACTTGACAATCAGCACAATTAAATCAACTCTTAACTGCTAATGTGTGCTTTCTTTCTAAGGGAAAACTGTGTCAGTTGTTGCTTTGACAATATTCTCCTGAGTTTTGCTGTCGATTTCTTACAATGAACAATCCTCAAAACTAGTTTGATGTGTGATTTTTCTTAGTGAAGCGTTTGCCCTGCTCTCTGATGTCTATGATGTTACTTGTGACTCAGTGGTACATTGTGGGAGCCACTCTCAAAAGGAGACTGTCTTTGTTCATGTTACTCTGCCAATGAAACTTAAATTGTCCACTGGAAATAGTTGACCACCAGGCTAGTGCTGTACATGCCCAGCAACCTAGGCACTACACCGATAACAGAACAGAAAATATGTATCTTCAGGATGAGTCTGTAAAAAGCCTGAAGTTAATGCTATTCTGTAGCTGAAACTGTTTCTGGGATGATTCTTTATCCATCTTTTATCACTTCATACAGTCATACGTGCAATGTCCTTCTACAACCCATCCCTCTCCTTTCTACTTTATCTTCAAAATAGGCTAAAGGATTCATCTAAAATGGAGTATCCCCAAATTAATTCTTGTTACAGTACCAGAGAATAAAAAAGCACTGTTCAAAAAATGAATTCTGAAAAGGAAAGTCTTTGCTCTTTACTGGAGTCCTGACATTACTTTTGCAAATGCCCAGGGGGTTGGCTGGCTCCAATTCCCTTTCAGCTAACCTCATTGCAAACCTGCTCCATCAGCTGCAAATTGTTCAGAATGCAGAAGCATGTCTGTTTGCTGGTTTGAACAATGGAGAACATGTTAGGCATCCCCTGCATTATTTATATTGGCTACTTGTAAGTTGATTTTTATTTATTTATTTAATGTTTCCATCTGTATGTTCTGGCTACATTTCAGAATCTCCCCCTTCAATCATGTTCTAATGGCTATGTGTTCTCCCAGAACATCTGTCCCCTTAGGGTCCTATTATATGTAAGCTAACAGTGACACAATTTTTCATCTTATCATATGTGTACAGTTTTCTATTTGTTTTTAAAATCCCTAGATTCAACTCATAATATTACAGCCTCCTTTCACTGCAAGAAAAAAAAAAAAGTTTCAAATTCTCATGACTTTTTCACTCCTGACAAAAATGTCAACACTATTTGCAATGACAGACCTCACGATAGGTAAATATTTTCCACTGCTCTAGATCTGTTATAAAAAACTAATCTATGAAAATGCATTAGTTCAGATGACTAGGGGTCTCATATTCATAACCTACTTTTGATCTGCCTTATTCTCTCATCTAACTCTTTTACTACAGTATGAGACCTCCACAAGATTATTTATATAATTAAGAAGCTTTAAAATGGCAGAATGGACTTCTAGCTTCTATGCTGTATATGGCTCCAAATATTTTAGATCTTAACATATCTAATACTATTGTCAAGAACAAAATTTCAGCCTGCTGCATTCAAGTGTCATGATCCACCTTTCTGTTGGAAGGATTCATCAAGCTAGGCATGTCCACAGAGCAACATGAGGGTATCAGCAGACTGTGGATAAGTAATAGTAATTTATTTCTAGCTTCCACTGCTAATTTTATTAGTAAAAATATGGCAGCATGGGTGGGTTTCTACAAGTCTAATCTGAAGATTTTTATTTCTATGCTTTAATAGAAGAGCCATCGTGATCTATAGGTAGCTGATCAATTACACACGGAACTGTATGAATTATTGCTTCTGTTGTTCTTGTTAAGGTAGCACTGGATTTACTGCTGGCATTACAGCTCAGCTTCTGCATTGCCATCTCACGTGCGCCTATCTGCTCCAAAGCCAGTTCTCTGCTTCCTGAGTTGGCAGGAGTAGAAGTGCAGATGCAAGAGATTTATCCTCCAAGGGAAGACAGCTCTTCAACTGCTGTTCCCTCCCATAAGCTTCATCTTGAAAGAACACTGGTTTTGTGTCCCAGCTGTGTTTGCAAAGAAAGCCCTTGTAGAATTTCACTCATCTCTCTGGTTAACATGTCTTTTTCTCACTTCCAGCCTTAACAGACTCAAGACACACATAAGCCCACTTGATTTTCTATCCATGTTATTATGCTGTTCCCTCACTTCTATTTGAACCCTCAATATATTTTAAAAAAGTAAGTATCTCTTTACTTCGCTACAAATCTAGTAAATCCCAATTGGTCCTGTAACAGGGAGGTATGGAGGCACACTACACAATTACTCATCCTTTTCTACAACTTTCCAAGTTTAAATATATCTTTTTCTGATGACAAGTAACCAAACCACATACAACAGTTTAAGTGAGCCTTGTACAACTGGGCAAACACTTCACTGTTCCTACTTGCTAGACACAGCCTGAAATTCCTTTCAGCAGTTTGTTTTTTCTTTAGTAGCTCCATCAGCAGTGGCTCCTTGGTCCTCTCATTTTAAGCTCTGTAACAGCCTATGAACAGCCCTTCACAGCAGAGTACATCAAGCCCAGCTGCCCTTCCCCGACAGCAGCAGCCCCTAAGGAAGAGCAGAGCTATCCATCCCATGGGAGAATTCCCCAGAACTCCCACGTGACCCTCAAACTCTTGCAAGTCCACTCACTTCCTGAATAAACAGTGAAGTCTTTGTATTTCTCAGGCCCTGTTATACTTTCCTTCCATAACTCTGTGCTGTTGCTGTCTACGCCTATGTGAAAGGCTAGCCCTCCCCTCCTGCCCTAACTTGGGCCGCACAATAACCACCACCCACCAGGGAGGCCTCTCCCTTGTACGTCCTGTGCACTCATCACCCACTAATTCCACTCCCTGCCTCTAGCACTGGAAATGATAATGACCAGCGGGTCCTGTTCACCCTTGGTAGTCCTCAAGGAGTTATTCAGACCTCTGTCCCTTTCCCACACCAAGGAATGCTACACTGTTTAATCATTTCTTGGAAGAAATCTGTGTCATGGTTACCATCCTCCAAACTTACCCAGCTCCTGTTACACCTTTTTGAAATGGAGAAACAAAACTGTACACTACTCAGGATGCAAGAGAAACATAGGCTTACACAGTAGCAATGTGACATTTGCAGGATATTTTTGGTGCCTTTCCTGTTATACTACTTGCTTTTCTAACTGCTACTGACACCAAAGTCAACATCATCAAAACTAAAGTCAACATTGTCAGAGAAGCATCCTTTATATTTTACAGCTCTACCTATGCCCAACACTTTGGTCAGTGAGTGGCAACGGTCAGCTCAACATTTATCACCTCACATATAGGATTTTTGCCATCTTCAATTTGCATCTGCCTACAGTGAATTTCATCTGCCACTGCCTTGCCCAGGCACTTTGTTTTGCACAATCCATCTGTGGTTTTCCCCAGTCAGCACTCATCTTCGGTGCTCTGAATAAAAGCATCATCAGCACACTCTGTCATCTTTTCCAGTTGATTTATCAGTTGATTATCATCAGTTTAAGGACAGATTCTTTTGAGAATCTACTGCTGTCATCCTGTCACTCAGAAAACTGATTAGTTAGTCCTACCTTCTGTTCCATATCTTTTGACCAACTTTTTGTTGATCTGTAGAGCATTCCTTTAATCTGATGGAAGTGCAGATTTTTAAGTGTACGGTAATGAAGAACCACCTTTGCATCCTTTTGGCTTTATTCACTAATCCTCAGAGGGTTAGCCATAGAGTATAGCATACCCGTATTTCACTGAGCAGGGCCCATTTTTGGGTTCACTTGCTTCTTGAATACCACCATGATGTCATTTTGCATGACGCTGGGGCTGCTACTCTGGAGGTGGGATTGTGCTAAAATGCTCCCTCTTCTTACTCTGTCTCAGTAGTTTTAGGGTTCTTCAACTAGAGTATTACTGAGAAAAGACCCTGAAGGTAGTGTGTCAGTAAACCTTTCTGTGTTCCTGAATTCCTCCAAAAAGCTGACCTCGAGGACACTGAGCTATCCTCCTAGTCAGCACACTGGCTAGTCAGCCAGTCCCATGTAAGGTAGACACTCAATATATTTTGACACACGCTTTATTAAGCTGGATGCCTGCACCATATGCTGGCTCTAATTCTTCTGTGAGGCAGGATGAGCACTGATTACATTGTTTGCCTTTGTACCAGGTCAATCTGACCCATGGTAAGTGTCTTGTTGCACTCCTCCCTCCGACAGCCAAAAACTGTACGGTTTTAACCATCAGCTACCTCCTGGTTCTTCTTCTACCTTCACTAGTTATTGCTCTGCCTCCAGCTTTGTATCTTGGCTCAGCTTCTGCTACAGCTACACCCATCCTAGATGAGGTTTCTTGCTTCAAAGTAACACAACTGCTCACTTAGTGCCTGAGATCTGCATGGTTTGTTTCCACATTTTTTGTTTGTTTGGGGATTTTTGGATTGGAGGAGGCAGATGGGCTGGTTATATGAAGATCAGTTCCTCAGCTGCTACAGTAACCTACTCATTGGTAGTCTGGCAACTTCCTACTCCTAATGCAAGGTTAGGGTTCACACCTGCAACTGCTTTGAACTTTATAGAATAAGGTTCGGAACTTGGTATTTAAAATCTAAGATTTTATTTTATCATAATTAGCAGAATTTGAACACCTAGTCTCTAAACCATTTACAGTAAATTTCAATTTGTTGGTAAGCAGGTGTTCATGAAAATTATGTAGGTTATGAAAGCTTCAGTTAGGTACCAATCACACTTTCTTGAAAAAAAGTAGAACTTCCATATGCTGAAGCTCTTGTTTATAGCAACCGGCCCTGCTATCGGTCCCTAACAAAATGGCAGTGTACTTATTACTATGAAATTTTATCCTGCCTTTGTTATATTAATCCACAAAGTCAACAAAATTCTTCTGTATAATACTGCTGTCCTTCACAGCATTACAGGAGTTTAAAAAACTGCATCAAAGACCTTGTGTCAAGGTTACTAAAAGAATTATTACAGAGGACTGGTCACACGACCTGTCTCTTACGAATACTTCTAATAACTCCCCTGCAACCTGGTAGCTCACCTGTCACTACATCCTGCCACATTCCCCTCTTTTCCCAGCTCCTTATCTGCCTAAGACAGCTTCTTATAATTCCTGTATTAATCTGCACCATCTCCACTTTAAATAATAATTTCCTTTGGGAACTGTACTGAATGAATGCTTCCTATAAATCTAGATAGCTTAAGCACATCGCATTACTGTAGTCTGAGATGTTCACTATCATAGGAAAAAGAAACATTAAATGAGTCTAACAAAATCACGTTCTGATCAGAATTTTGCATTTCATCCCTCTTTTCACTTACGATGATATTCTGGATTACTCTTTGTTCAAAACCTGTCCTAAGACATTACAGAGTGCTGAAATAACCTAATTTGCATGTACTTTTCAGGATTTCTTTTTTTCTGTTTTTGCATATATGCTAGTATTCACCAGACAGAGTGCAATAACCCCATACTGAAATAAACATTAAGAGGTTTTGCTAGTAAACTTCTGGCAACTAGAGGTAAAATTGGAAAAATAATGTATTCTGTTTCTAAAAGGAGGTAATTAAAAAAAAGGAAAGCTTTCCTATCCTTTACCCATCCTCAAATAAATCACGCAGACTCAACAACAAAAATCCCATCAGAAAGGAGACTGGTCATTTAATATTCCAGGATGATTTTACAGCCGACTACTTCAACAGCGTTATTAAACCAGTAGTGGAGGCATTTAGAAATGGAATGGAAATACTGCCATGATAACTGCTTCGGCAAGAACTAGTCCATGTCATTGTAGAACAAATGTTCAATATTGTTCATGAAGTTTTTAATCCGATAGCACTAGTGTCCTACCTTGTTCATACTTCACTTTTTGTAGGGAAGAAATTATTTTTTTCACTGAAGTTTGCCATCTGATTTCAGTGCAACTTGCCAAGGAAAGGGAACCAGACATATTTCCACTTTCTCCTATCTTACTACTCTTTTGTTTGAAGCCCCAGCTAGAAATTTACAAGTGAAAACATGACTTGAAGAGAGATAATGCTGGTCATGATATGTGTATTTCCAACAAAACCAAGCATCTTTTCCCTGTGGTACAGTACAGTTGCTGAGCAGATTTCCATCTTGTGATTGAAATCAGCAATTAAATCCTTGGTGCCTTGGAGCGTGCAGCAGCCATCATTCCAAAAGCCTCCTATGGACAGATTTTCTATCATTTCCCCACAACATTTTCTGAGTTAATATTTCAAAGACATGACCTTCAGTTGCAAGCATATAATGTAAGCATTATTCCCAGCATGTAAGTCTACACAGATATCTTAAAACACTGTTACTCAATTTAAAAACAGGAAGCTGAAAGAGAAGGACTATGAAAAAATTAGGGAGTTTTCAGGAAGTGCAGTAGCCAAAGTGGTAAATGACAAAACCAACACATCCAGAGGTGAACTCAGCCTCAAGAAATGCAGGTTATTAAGTGGATTACTGGAGCGAGTACTTTGGAAATCACTTTCACCAAAAGCGTGCCCATAGTAAAAGGGAAATTATGTTACCTTAATTGCACTTCTCAGCCATAGTTGTTGAGATTATATGTTGATCATCTGGAAAGCAAAAAAATATAAGATTAATAATATTGCTCAGATTTTAATTGCTGATTAAGAAGAGCAACTAACATCACATATTTACCCTTTATTAAAATAATTTTAGCCTTCCAAAGAGAGAAGAGCAGAATACATAGCTTTTTATACTGCTTTTTTATTCCTAATAAAGGCAGCTTTGAATAAGAAAAATAAGAAAACAATGCCTGAGGTTTTCATTAGTTTACAAGGTGTTATGAAGGCTGTCAACTCAGAAACCAAGGGAAAATTCATAAAAACTTTTATTCTTGTAAAATATCTACCCTAAAACATATCTATCAGGCACTTATCTATCATTTGTTTAGCTCCAGTATAATCTCTGTCCTTGCTCAACCTAAAATATTTAACAGTAAAACCTCTGACTGGTGCTTTACAGCCCTTTGCTACGCGCATGTGAGCTCTCCCTGGGGTGGAGAACACAACTGGTGGGCGTGGCAATATTTTGGGGACTGTTTCTACAGTGGTTACTCAGTTGAGACTGTGCCATGAGGAAACTTGGAATGTCCATAAAAATTGAGGAATTCAAGAGCCACTTGGGCCTTCAGGCCCAGACTGTCAGACTGGAGGTTTCACAGCTCCAAGGGGAAACATGAAAGGACCGAAAACATGCAAGGACCACTACCAAGGAGGGCCTTCTGGTGGGCACAGGGCAGAGACCCCAGGGCTCCTAATGGTGTGAGACCTGGCACAGCAGAGGGCAGGGGCATTAGGAACCCACCGGAGAAACTGGGTGGTCAATGACTATGCTCCTATTTTTCCCCTCCGTAGGTACCCCCTTGCCTCATCCTGGCAACATCTTGTGCCAAACTTTTGGAATTACATGAGCTGATCAGCTATCAGTGTAGCGGTACCTACATCAAAGAACAGCATTGTTTGGATAGTTTGCTGAGTTGCTAAGTAAGTGTGACTGTAAGTTAGCCATATTCAATAGAAATAAACCTAAACCAAGGCTACAGCTCAGAATGTTTCCAGACTTCAAGTTTATACACAGGCTGAACATGTAATCTGAAGTTAGAAAGTTGTATACAGTCTCATTTTCAGACTAAGCATGCAGAATACACCTAAACCAACCCATTTCAAACAGTTCCAGAATGAAAAGGCTTGCAATGAGCAAGGCATAACTGCCTGCTGCAGCTTGGACCAAACTCTGCTTGCTCCATCCAGCAAAAATCCCAGGGATGAAACAGTTTGAAACTGCATTTGAACAGGGGCTTTTATTTGGGGCGGAGATTATAAGTTGTTATTGGTTGGCTTTAAAAATTAATTGTACAGTTGCGGGGCTCATTTCACCTCTCTTTTTCAGCAAAATCCAGGTCTTTACTAAGAGTGCATCTGTCAGCATTATCTTCAGACAATTCCACATGAAGCAAAGACATTTTGCAGGTTGCTGCCTTCTCTTTTACTTTAGTATTCCTAAGTTATCTATGTAGTAAGACCCAATTGTCCAGAATATGCAAAGAGCTATGACTCAACCATTAAAAGAACAAAACTTATTCTCAGGGCTATTAATTGACAGCACAGAAGCTGTTTGTTATATCGGAGTCAGCCACCCTGTCATGCTCTTAAAGCAGAAAGCAGGTATATTTAGGTAAACATGGCTTGCTTTGCAGTAACTGAAGCTGTTAGTTTGTTCTGCGGTGGAAAAAATACATGGTAGGTTGGGTAGTCAGATTTATAAAATAACTCACAGTTTCTGAAACTGATGGAAATTTGTGAAATACATAGATGTGCTGACTTCAAACAAAATATCACATAAGGGGAAAGAACATGGTATTTTATTAGCCTTCAAAATACAAGTAAGTAAAAATTGGTAAGCTTCATTAACAAGATGCTATATGTGTGTGGGAGTGCATAACTTCCCTAGAACAGGTCTGCTTGACCAAATAATTTCTACTTTTAAACATGCACACATATATACACACACAAAACCAAAGTACAACCAGATAAAAATAAGGAATAAACAACATGCAGTTAATTATAACAAACATTTGTTCATATTTCTGAAGCAAACAGTGCTACCATATTTTTTAAAAAAAACAATTGTTCCCAGCATACAAATATATTACTGGAACTTACTCCTGAAAGAATTCCTTTCCTTTAAACAGAGTTGGTATAAAATTGGGAATGGCAGGACACCTGCTCAGTGAGCATGTCCACTTGTCCACTGGTCTGTATGAAATATAGGCACGTTCCCCCAGCACTGTGGTTACCACTGAACTGAAGTTCCACCAAAATACTTATGTATTTCACGCAAAAAAATCCATAGCATTAAAGCTGCAATTTGTTTGTCCAGAGAATGCCCAGTCTTCCATGCATGTAGTAGAGGGAGAGGAACAAAATGAATTGCATTGCCATGGGAACAGAGTTTACTAAGTGATGAATACCTATTGTCAACATATTTTATGATAAATGATCGTCATTTTGCATTTTTGTAATGAAGATGCATTATGCTGTGTGTTGTTCACAAACTGTAGAACGCTTCCTCTAATCATCAAGGGCTTTTAGTTCTGTATATTATTTTTAAAAAAAACCTGACTGTTAACATTGTGATTGTTCTTGGATTTAACATTAAAAAAAAAAGACACTTAGGTCCGAGTGTTCTATGGCACTAGAGGATAACACTACTGTTACAGACTGGCTATTACCATTAGTCTCTGATTTGGTGCAAGAGGAGCAGATGAAAGCAGGTAGTGCTGTAGCCATTTCATCTATAAAATCTATAATTTAAGGGTTTGGTTTGGATCTTACACCCCCACCATAAATGTGGTTCAAAGCTATGTGAAGGACCAGTCACTCATTTAGACTCTCACACCTCTATTAGGGGGAGAAGAGCATTTTGTGCCCACTGGAATGGGGCTTCTGGTTTAGTTTCCTATAAAACAAACATCATTCACATGCACCAACATACTCCGAATTGACCCAAAACACAATAAACAGAAATGATTTTCACTTCAAAACCACGGTACTGCACCAAACCATTAAATGTTTCTCTTCCTAAGAGGAAGTGATGGGATATGTTAAGAGAAACACGCTAACATGGTAGGGGTAAGGTAAGAGCATGCTTTTATGCAATTCAGTTACCTCTCATAGCCCTTGTCTGCAAATACCTTGTAATATCAAGATTCATCGTGAACAGCAAGAACTGGGGGGATTCTTCAGTTAGCAGTGGTAATCTAGTTATCTAGTAAGCAACCATTAAGCCTCCAATATCTATTAAAAACTGGGCATTTAGCCTTTTATTTTTTTGCTGTCCTTTCAGCAATGGAAGGCCTGGTGAAAGGTGCTCTGCAATTCTGCTGCCAATTTTCCTTGTAACCAGCAGATGTATACATATCTTTAAAATTAGAGAAGAAGCACAAATGTCATGTTGGCATAATCAATTCAAAATATTTTGCTGACTAAATAAGTCTTCAAGGCTGTAAGTCAAGACTAGCTTAATTTCTACAATTGATGACTCCGTGAAAAACAGCTCCTGTCATTAAATCTGTAACATTTTTTGGTATATTTCTAAGATACACAGTTTTGAGGACAGCCTTCTTTCTTAACAATACAATAAAATATTTCACCTAAATGAGAGGAAAAGGCCAAATTTGGGAAGAAGAAAGGTGAAGAGGTCTCTGTTCCCAAGAATACCCACAAGCAATGTGAAAACCATGAAGGACAGGCTCACTCTGTAGCTGTGTCCAGATACTTACAATTTTTCATCATCTGAAGACTGAAGCAATTGCTGGGAAAGTACAAACACTAGAATTTGAGTATACAAAGGATTCATTTCTGTTTTCCTGAAATGGATTCCTGACCTTTTGCAACAGACACCTGTGTGCTGACATTATGAGCTTGCAATGGACAACACTTGAGGCTTTGATCCAGAGAAGTTGGTTATAGTTTAGTTGAAGTACTCACCACCTTTCTGTGCATCTGCACTCACTCTGTTTTGATTGCCAGATCTGGCAACTGCTTAGGTATGTCCTGTTGAAGACTGGTAGTACGCTCCCAAACTTCAACATACAGCCAAATGCTGACAGTTGCAGCCAGTGGTTAAGAATAAGCTGCAACCAAGTCTGGGGATGGGAACAAGGCAGCAAAGCAGAGCCAGCAACAACAGGCATAAAGTCAAGGCACGCTAAACTCAAGTGAAACAGAACAGGCCTTACAATCCACAAAATGAGAAATTCTTTGCTGTAAGGTCAGGGTTTCAAACAAGAAGTCATGCAGGCAGATCAGGAAGCCAAAAGCAGGAACCTGGACTGGGCAGGAAGGTAGCAGAGCATGACCAAGCGTAGAGAGCAGACAGACACAAGAACTAGCAGCTAGAAAGATGGATCCCAAGAGCTGAGATTGCTAACTCAGTGCCCAGTGCCCAGGGGAGGCTGCCCCACAGTGTGGTAATCAGACCGACATCAGAAATGTGAGGTTTGAACCTTCCCTGTCGGATGATCTCAGCCCTCCCCAGCTGTCCCCCAAGCAGGAAAGTACTTCTTGTCATTAAAAGCACTTCTTGTCCCTTCCCACCACCTCATTTAAAGTATTCTTGATGTTGCTGAGTGGCACCTAGCTGGGCTGTGCCAGGCTCCGTTACCACGCAACAGAAAAGTCAGTACAAAACTCTGTCATACTGCTAAACGTGGGAAATACTACCCACGTCCAAAACACTACAGACTATCTGGGTTAGTTTTCTATTTGGGATGCTGATGGGTTCAGCAGCTGCCTACTGCCTACGTGCTGCCAGTATCTGCTTGGGATTTCTGACTGGGAGTTAGTGTTCCAGTTAGGGTCAGAGAAGTTCAACTTACCTTTTAGGATCAGGGTCACAGATTAGAATGAGGCTGGGTATGAGGGTGAGGGTCTCTGCCTAAGGTCTCTGGTTAGCAGGGAGGCTATGGGCTAGTCTTAGTTAAGGGGCTGGATTAGGGTGAGGGATTAGAGCTAGGCTTAGGGGGTAGCATTTCAAGGCTATGAATCAGGACTAGTGTTTGAAAAATACTGGGGTTTAGCTTTGAAGTGGGGGTTTGGGGTTCAGCATGAAAATAGAGGACTGAAATAAGGACTAGGGAAAATCTTTAAAGTAAAGCTTAGGGCAGGTGCTAGGACAGGCTCACACCAGAACCCATGTGCTGGCCTCTTCTCCGCCCTCCCCACACTCTGCTCCTCACTATTCAGGTTTCTCCAACACAAGTGACTTCACAACCCACACCCATCACATCACATTTACCTACACCTCACCTGACATGCCGCTCCCTCTCCCCTGCCTCCTATCACAACATTTCCCTGCAGGACTTTTGAGTCCGGCCCCTCTCCTGCCTGCTGGGCAACAGACTGCTGAGGGACAGGGTCAGCAAGGAGTGGGATGGGGGATGAGAGCTTAGGGCTTCTGGTAAGCACACTGGGTTGGGGCATCTGGTGAGGGTGTCTGCTCTGGGGTTAGTGCTGCGGGTAGGGCTAGGGATGAGAGCTCCCCTGTTAGCGAGGCATGAGGATTTGGGATTAGATACACCCTCAGGGTGGGAATTTGGGTTTCTCCGTAGGGCTTCTGGTTAGTATCTAAGGTATGGACATCCTTTTTTGTTTAGGGGTTCAGTTTAAAGGAAACGTCAGGGTAAGAAGTTATGATTTCAGGCTTCAGCTCAGAAGTAAGCATTTGGGGTTATGAATTGCAATATGGCAACAGGGTAAGAGCTATGTATAAGGTTTAAATTTAAAATTAGGGCTTCAGATTAGTGGTTAGACATTGGCTAAGAGCCTGTCTGAAGCACTCTCCCAGCCACATCATCTTTACCCAAACGGCCCTTACCTCTGCAAAAGCTGCCAGCTCTGTTGGCTTGACTCTACAACACCCTTCATGTCCTCACATGTTGCCACCAGCACGTGGTCTGACCACCAGCACCCACACGAACTGGACTCCACCTTGCCCTCCCCAAGCTCTGCTCCTCCATGCTGTCCCTGACAGGCACCAGCATCTCACAAAGCCACCCGCTGCTCACCACTCTGCTTCCTCCAATGCAAGTGACCTCACAGCACACACCTACCCTGTCCTTTTGCCTGCAGCTCCCTCTAAGGTCCCATCGCCTCTCCCCAGCTCAGTCTGGGCTGCAAGCTCCCTGACCTTCTCTGCTGCAAGACATGCTCCACATGGCTGCTTTCCTAACACCCTCCTAGTCCATGTGAATATTTATCACCCAATATTTTAACTAGAATAAGATTAGAGATGCACACAGGATATTGCAGGTTGGGAACTTATAAAAAACGATTTTCATTAATTTCTTCACTCCTGGCCTATTTATTTCTACATGAAACTTACTTTTTGCTCTCCAGCATGTTCTCCAAATCTCTACTGTCACTCAGCTTCTTCTCCACTAAAATAAGTGACTCATACAAGTACTTTAAAGAATTATGTTAAAAATCAGCATGAAGAGCCATATTATCAAAGCTTAGGAATGCAAATTCACACTTTTTATAAAGCAAGAATCCTATATCTTACAAATATATTTGAAAATTACAACCTTTATTTCAATTAGGCTAATGTAACCTATAATGACTTACAGTATGAACATTTTCACATATGATACTGCAGCAAACTTCATCTCTATACTTCTCTCAATGTCTGATCTTGAATTTTTATGCAGCTAAGATATAGTAGTCTGTAACTCAAGAAATTAAAGAATACTGAAAAGCTCTTTAAACATTCACATAATCTGCTTTCTGCAGAGACCAAGCACTACTTTTTTTGACTGCTTATGAGGAAAATCCATGAACCAAAAACACTAAGTAGCATTATGGTGGGGGGAGAAGAATTGTTTTGCATACAAACAGTTTTTTCTTCCTCTCCTGTAAGAAAAAAAGGGTTTTGATTTTGCCTGACAAGCACATTAAATAAAAGGTTTCGTCAGAAAAAATACAAATGCAGCTATATCTTCTGCAAATAATAAAACCTGTCTACTCCATGTTTGTAAATCAATATGCTTCCTCCCTAGTAAGCCAAACTTGCAGGTGGTTCTCCTAAGATCCCTTAGAAAAGCACCACCTTCCAAAAGTCTCCATCAACTACTAATAATCTGTAAAAAGTATTATTCTGGAATTTGTAAGTTTTGTTGTAAAATTTGAGCAATGAAAACTGGATTTACTGCGATCCTTTTCTGGAAAATCAAGTCAGTCTTATTTTTACTGGCAACAGAAAGTAAACTTGACTCAAAGTGATTTGTTTTAGCATTACCTCTTGCTTCCTGCATACTTTCATATATATTAAAGTCTGCCTCCGTTTATAATGCATGTAAATGCTGGTTTTGCACAGCTGGTGGAACCTGATTAATTGAACACAGGAGCAGTGATCAAATTCTAAAATTATAATCTCTATTCAGATTTCTTTTCTGTGCTCTGGGCCACACAAACTCGCCATATAACTCAACTGCATCCAAAGTATATTTAAAGAATTTACTGCTTATAATAAAATAAAAACCTCCAAAATACTTTTTACAAAGTCTTAGTGACTTTTTTCCCAAATGCAGGCCACTCAAAATTTCACAGTGCCTCAGGAAAAGGTTTGCTTATAGATCAACAGGGATTACATGTTTATTCCATCTATAGGATAAACAAACAAAACAACTCTGTGCTTGTTTCGTATTCCTCATCTGTCTTTGTACCATTTTACATTGACTTATACCTCAGTTCTTCAGGTATTGCTTGCTTTGACCAGCTGACTTGCTGTAAAATACAATGCACTTTAAATACCATATAAATAAAATAATCTTGACAACCAACAGCCATATTCCATCCTACCTAGCACTTGCAGTAGAGATTGCTAGGGATACCACAACAAATCACATCAGATTAAAGGACAGAAATATCCAACAACTGTTCCATTTGGATACAATGGAAACAAGGAGCATCATTTGGAAACATGTTGGTATGTTATCTCAGATGAATCCTACACAGATACCTTGTAACCTGTAAACAGGTCCTCAGTGTAAGCAGAAAATTCATCCCTTATACCAGCCTGTGGTGAAGTGGGAGAATACCAGGAGCAGACCCCAGTCAGAGAAATCAGTGAGATCTTCTTTCTCCTATTCCCACATAGCCCATCTCTGAAATCCCTGGTTGTTTTTACAGCTAGCACATTGGGTTGTCTATTCACATTAGTCATCAGCTGCCAGACTCAATGCTTTTAACTTGAGCACATTCTGAAGCCCTACAAACATGTTCGTAGCGCTGTGAGGAAGACCAGACCTCAGCTCTGATGAAACCCGGTCCTGACACTTACAGCTACCAGGAGGTGAGTGTGGAAGAGGTGGGAGAGAGACAAGTCACCTCCACACAGACATTTTCTTAAGAACAGTCACTGTTACAAAGCTGACCCTGGGACAAGCTAGTCACTGTGGAATCTCTGAGTGGCTTTCTATTAAATCACACATGAATGGAAAATGGAGTAAACCTGGGCATTTAACTTTTCAGATTTTTGAAAACTTGGAATGTGTGGGGTTCATAACCCAAACAACAGATTACACTGATTCACTGCTGCGATCTGTTGTTTGTGACAGCCCTGGAATGAAGTGTTAATTTCAGCTACCGTGGATTTGAATTGTTTTAGAAACATGATAAAGACAACAATAAAATGTTCACAGAAAACATTTTAGAAAAGCGTACAGATTTTCATGACATTCAGAATGCTGCTTAGACACCTAAAGGGCAGACAATTGAAATATATACACATATACATACACTGTTTGTCAACAGTTTCTCTCTCCTACAGTTTCAGCTGATCTGTTCTTAGAGAAAAATCTGCATTAGAGCCCCTGCATGCTCACAGGACCTTTCCCTGACTTCTATTTCCTGTTTTCTACTACCACAGTTGCAGAGCTGGTTTCCAAAACAGTATTCATCACATACACTGACCACTTCTCTACAGACAGACATAACTACAAGCTGTGCATTTGCATGTAAACCCTCTTGGTTTTTAAAAATATTAAAAAAAAAAAATAAAAAAATCCTTCACTTTCCATTGCTGAATTGTGATGTACAGATTCTCCAAAAGGGTATCTCCCAAGCAACTGAGGGTAATTCCTCCTCTATGGTCACTGGTCACACTGTACCAGGCTCCACCCAAAAAGCATCACCAGGAGCCTAGCCAGCAGCCTGCCACCTCCTCCCCATGTACTACATCTGCAGTGCTATGTTCAAGCAATTGGTTGTAAAACTGATGCAGGAATGCATGAAGTGCCAGTACCATAGCAGACCAGGAGCTGAGAAGGTCTAATATTCCCTCAGTCTTCTGCCCTCACCTCACTCAGCAGGGAAACCGAGTGCTTTCACAAAATATTCTTTCCAGCATATTACAGCACACGGCATTCAGCTAATGCAGGAACACTCCTTGTTCTTCCAGCTTCATTAAGGCCCCCCAAAATATCTTATTCCTTTCAGAGGATGTCTAAAAGCATGAAACAGATGGATCCTTCAACATGCAAGACCATCCCAATGGTTTGACATGAGCAGAGGAGAAATGTAGAAAATACCTTTTATCTTTCTTTGGCTTATTCAGGCTGAAAAGGCTTTAGCTCATGTAAGGCCAACTTCTTTATAGAAGCGGAAAACATGGTGCCAGTCCCTTCCTATGAAATGCTCGAGAGAAGTTGGAGAGAAACCCAGAGAGAGAAACTGCAAATATGTCCTCACCCAGCTCCAGCTATGCCAAATGAAAAGCTGCCTGGGCTCAGATGTCTCCCAGCCTACGTCCAGCTGCTCCTCACTGCTGTTCTGGCGGAGGCACCCACTCCCCCAGCCCTGCTGGGAACACGGGCCACCAGCTTGTTCTCAAATCTGTTTCAATCACAGTGAAACAAGTTTAAGTGACAGGTTGTGGTTCATTTGGCAAAAAATGGTGTCAGAAAAAGTAGAAGCTACCCAGTCATGAGGCTTTTGGAGGTGGCAATGCAGTGAGAGTGGTGAGGAACAGCAAGCTGACCTTCTCAGCAAACACAGCCAAGAAGAAATTGGGTAAAAGTCTTTCCACTCAGGAAAGATGGGATATCCCCCAACATGCATTTGAAAATCTTAGTCCTCAAGGGAAGATTAGTCTGTACCAGATCTGGAGTCCAAACAGATCCATGTATTCTGCAGTTACAAACTGACTGCAAGACACCAAATGCAAAATCTTCATGAGACAGGAAAGGATTTAGGATTTTGTCTAAGCGAACACAGAGTTGCAGCTGCTCCTAGACCATAAAAATGATGCAGTTTCAGCACATCATGAACCTGGAAAGAACCAGAAAATGGGCGTTTCCAGTTACAATCCCAGACACAATCCCTCACTCACACTCTGCTTCCCACAGCCTAAAAAGAATTCTTAAATAGGGATGACATGAACCTGTATGACGTAATTACACTGAGATCCTTAAACAAGTGGCTGCTTTTCCATGTTTGTTCATACTAGATGCTGCCCTCCTGAAATCTCCCTCCTACTCTCCATCTTAATGAGGTTCACAAATGTTTAAGCAGCATATTCTGGAATGAAAGCTCCCACAGCCTTTCATCCCCCAGTCTGTGGAATACTTATGTTAGCCCATTTTAGGCTGTGCTTGGCTTGCTTAATATTTCTCCTGTTTACATTGAACTATTCAAGGAAACCTTCAGCAATGTATGGATTTACAGTTCTGAATACATACATGCCTAGCTCTTTCTCCTCCATCAGCCCTCTGTCCACTAATAAACCTGACTCAAGACAAAATCATAAACTAATGCCTTTTACTGTTCAAGACAATATGCGCACCTGCAAATATTTTGGTACCTGAAAGCAATTGGGTACCTACAAGGCCATTCATGTTAAGAACCACACACATGCAGTTACATTACATGTATGAATACCCACAAATTTCTCCATAGGAGTACCTACACTGTAGCAAATGCATTTGCATGTTCCTGTATAATCATTGTGTGTCTACATACTACACACAAGAAGACAGGACAAAAAACATTGATAAATCAAAGATTAGTCACACTGATGTGTTAAAACATATAAAAAAGACCAGATTTTGCATGAGTTATTAAAACAACAAGTCCAGTTTTGATACTTGGTATTTTTATATTTGTAAAAAACTTTTTTTTAGCAGCCTGCTGACTTAGATATTTGGGCTTCAATTTGTACTTACACAAAGTCTGTCTTACATCATTTTGGCACTTATAATTCAACAGCAAGCTACAAATACAATACTTTTAGGCTTTGGGGTAAATTTGAGTAACTAATGTAAGAAAAACAAAAAGTATATATCCAGAGTTTGTGTTTGTGAGATAATGAAAACAGTCAAATTTAATTTTCAGTAGGTTCCAAAATGCTAATACAAAACCAGATATATTTAGTGGAATCTGTACATTGCTTCACACAGAACAAAATCCCAAGGCCTAAATAGTATTATAAACCTTGGCAATCTTTCTGCTAGGTGTTCTCAGACGCTGCTACAACTTGTTTCAAATTCCTATAACGAATTTGGTCTTAACCACATTTGATCCCAGGTCAGAAAAAGTTGAAAAATATTTCTATATGTCATACTTCCACTGGCCCCTGTAGTCCTACACTTGGATATTATGTATTTAGTATTCCTCTGGTTAATGCACAGTAATAAATGAATACCTGTGGGATTTCTGAAATTTGCAAACCGTCCAATCCAGCAAATCTTTTAAGCATGCAAATGGTTTCATAAATTTCCTGACATTCCTGCAAATGAGAACAGAATCTGAGCCGTAGCATTAATACATCATTACTCAAATTAAAGCTTAGCAATGCATAAGTTGTTCAGATTTGTATTCAAATAAGGCAAACAAGTGTCAAATCTAGAGGGGGTCTTGAAGCTGACATTAAGTTTTACTTTCTAAATTGTTCCCTGCATATTCTAAGTTTGTGTTCAAGGACTTTGCTTCAACACTCACTTAATATCCAACTTAAAAAACATGTTTCTCACCAG
Organism: Falco biarmicus; assembly: GCF_023638135.1. NCBI lineage: Eukaryota > Metazoa > Chordata > Aves > Falconiformes > Falconidae > Falco > Falco biarmicus. The sequence goes on from NC_079296.1 coordinate 34,902,984, forward strand.
AGGAGTCTTTTGAGTTGAAAAATCATAAGGAATGCTCTTCTTGCCCCATTTCCATTTTTTCAATTATTATATATTCATTTCAGCAGTCAAAATCTTTAAGAAATGGTTTATATAAGCAGCTTCTTAGCTGATGCATTATCACTTTTGTTTTAAAACATGTGTCTTGTGTATGTTACTTTGTTAATTGTATTGTAATTTAGTATCAATTAATAGCTCTGTGGTTATAACGTGTTTAATCAATTACAACTCTTAATTATGCCACAGCATTGCTTAATAAAACAATATTCTATTGGGATTAAATAAAATAATTAATCTGCTATCCTCTTTCATGGGTAATTTATTGTGTGATAAAAGCAGTCGTGAAATTGTTTTCATGGCAACTAGCCTAAAAAGAATTTGCATATATTCTTCCTTAACTTATATCTACAGAGAAAAACTGTCACTGATTTCAGTGGTTTTTTACAGATCAGCGGGAGGATCATAACTGTCTCAAAAACAGCGGACAGTCATAGAAATTTAGTAATGGAGCAACCTTGTTTCTGAAGTAATGTTGAAACAGAGAGCTGGCATACTCGGCTCCAGTCAGTAACTGTCCTTTAGGAACAGCAGAACCACTGCTTTAGGGTTTATGGAGCTGCAGGTGGTACCTCTGCCTGGTGACATCATGGGAAAATTTTTCCTCCATGAAGTTGTCAAATTGCACCTTGAATTGATCTAAAGCTTTTGCCACTTTTCCCCACTTTGGAGCTTATATCATCCCATCATGATGTCCACACCTCAGCTGCATCGTCCAAATCCATTCACAGTGCCTCCTCACACTGTGCCATTCCATCCAATTGCCCCTCTTTAGGTCTTTTTTAGTCTTATTAGTTACACATAGCCATTTATTCTCTGTTTGGTATTGCATAGCACTTGTCATGACAAAATCAAATCTTAAATTATTTCAGATAGTTTATTCATGTGCAACATCATGTAAACTTATAATTCTCACCTTGTTGAAACGCTTACAAATCCTTCTGAAGCTGCTGCGACTTTCCCATTCTAGTCTTTATGATATCACAATCAATGAAGAAAAAAATTAAACATGACATTTTCATGTTTAATATTTGTCACAAGCTCAAAACAGACTTGAAAACACTTCCCTGTGTGACAGCACGCATGCAAGACAATGGTTTCACATTCAGCCATGACCATGTTACTGGTGACTTACCTAGATTATAACTCTGTTTGCTTATGAGAAAGAACAAATTAACTTGAAACAAACTGCAATGCTTGCTCTGTTGCCATCTACTAAGCCAGTTATTTACGCAATGAAATTTCCCTTGTCATTCCTATGGGACTTCTCCTTTCATCCATCAGTCTCAAATGGATAACGGTGCAGACTGTTCTGGTCAGTACCACAGATGCTTTAGGGTGAATTTCTTTACTCTGGTGACTTGAATACAAATAACCTCTCTGATTATTTTTCTAACTTTATCTATTCCTCCTTGAATCCCTGCTTTACCTACTTAAATAAGTGAAGAAACTCATTATAATGCTTCTCACAATGAGAGGAAGCATTTAATTAAATATTTGTAGAATATATTATCCTTTACTTCATCTCTTGGAAAATTAGTGCCATGTATTTTACTCTTACATAGTATCACAACTAAATTTAAGAATACTTTAAGATAGATATTTTACTGAATGCAGTGTGAAAATATTCACACTCCAAGTCCCCAAGGTTGGTTCATCTGTTCCGACTCTGATCATTTTATGTTAAATGGATGGGTATCACCTTGTATCACAACCCTCCGACAGACTGGCAGAGATGGTGCAAAACTGCTGCAGTTTTTGGAGAAAAAAAAAAAAAGTTAGGAAAATGAACTCTTCAGCCGTAAAGACTAGCAGAAGGATTCTGAGATGGCTGAGCATCTGATACAACTTCTCAGCATCATCTCACACAGTTATTTTATAGTTGATAGGGTGATAGCTTTGTCCTAATCTTTATTTTAGATTTCACACACACACACACACACAAACAAGGTATTTGCAGAGGTGAAGTTTTTATGCCTGAATATAAGCACCTCTGTATAATTTGCCCTTTTACTAATTATTTACTTTTGCAGTTCACAGAGCTTTACTGCACGATGCCTTAACAGAATTCACACAGAGATTCTGCAAAACTAAAGGTTGATGATCACTCAACAAATATGAGGTTGGGACTGGCTTTACATGGAAGTTTCTTCGCTGTTCAACCTCTTTACATCACCAATTACAGCATGTTTTATACTTGAGGCACTACTGAGCTGACTTTTTTTCCCCAAGAGTCTTCTTTCTCCTAAACCTACTGGTTCTGATTTTGGGGTTTTCTGTAGAATGGAGGAATCAGTAAAGTTTTGCTTCTGTCTAAGCAACAGGCTGTCACATGAGGGGGCAGGAAGGGTGGTACCAAAGGACAACAAGTGATGTTAATATACGAAATCTGCAGCCCAGTTCACTGGGGCTCTCCCGGAGCAATGAAACTACATACTTGACAAATGTCTTTTTTGAACACAGGAAAAGGTTTGCAGAGTGGCCTGGAACAGGCTGGTCCACTCTGACCTTTGCTGCCACTCAGTTCAGGTTAGGTTTCCTCCCAGCATCTCCATCCATGGCATTAGAAACAACCCTTAATGTACCTACTGGTGATTTTCAAAGGTGAGTGTACCCCAGCCACTTCCACGCTTCCCACATCGTAGAGATAAAATATCTCCACTGAAGAACAGTGTAGATGTCGTAAGGGTGTCTTGTGATTGCCAATTGGAGGGAGGAACACAGCTGAGTTCTGGGCTGGTTCCCATAGCCCTTGAAACACAGGAGTAGGAGGAATGCCTAATGCTGCAGAAAAGCAAAGACAGCAGACTTGAATCTAAAAGGGGACCTCCCCGGTGACACTCAGCAGTGTGGAAAGAAAGTCCCTACATGACTCAGGCAAACATTAATGCATGAGAAAAATATGCTCTTCAAGTAAAAGCTCCATCTAGCATCTACATGTGCCTGGGGGAGCAGCTCAGCAGAGATACTCATGTATTTGTGTAGCACTGCCGCAACCTCCCATCTTGCTGCTGGACATCATCTAGGGGTTTATGCATAGAACCACTCTGGCTATTACAAACCCCTAGGAACAAAGCGAACAGCTCATTGGTCATTTGAGAAATTCACTGCCCACAAACGAACATGTTAGTTTGCCATCGTAACTTACTGATGAAATACTAAGACTGTTACAAGCACTTTGTCAAAAAAGTGCATCTTTCCTCTTCTGGGGAACTTTCTTGCCAGTTAGTGCTTTCTTATTTAGCAGGTACTGTAGGTCAAAACTCAGGACTAATATCTTCTAGCCCATATACACTGTACAGAGCCATGTTTGTATTTTTGTCCTCAGTTTGTAGATATGATATGTTTTAGTACTTTCCTGATGATTACATAGCAACTAAAGGTTAAAAAGAGACTAGCTAGGGCTTTAAGAGATTTCCTTTCTGTATTTTTCCTTTATAGTCAGCAATTATAAATGTTTCATTTGACATAAAGGAACACAACTTGCTGCATTCAAGTGATACATGTAAATCTGGAAAGTCAGCTACTAAAGCTGTTCACTCTTAGCGCTCCTGGTATCACAACTGTGCTCACGCAGGGCAATCTTTAATGTGCGCACATACTAGGGGTGAAAATGCCGATCGGGTGACAGCTGTTGGCCTGTTCCCTGATCCCTCCCATGCAAGGCTGCTACCTTTCATTATTCTTCCTCCTAGTACATACATGGGCTGGTTTGAGCTCATGGGATTAAGGATCATCTCCTTTCTTCTTCCCTGGAAAGCAAGAAGGAACAATCTGAGCTCTCTGTACTGTGCTGTGCACAAGGCAATGCCACTCACAAGTCAAACAACTCAGTCAAGATGGCGAAAGGTAGCTTCTCCGCCTTTCTCAGGATGGACTCAAAAGGCATGTAAATCGAAACCCCAGAAGACTACAGGGAGGTAGCATGACTTTAAAGGTCAAGAGAGAAAAAGAAAAGCAAAGCAATCAAACAAGGAAGCAAGGGAGCAAAGAGAAAAGACATGACATATGAAGAGCACAGTAGACACTAGGGAAGAGTGCATCACAAAGTAGGCAGTTTCCAAAGAATAACCTGACATTACACTCAAATGTGGCCAGCCACTGATAGATCACCCATCTCCATCACATGGTGATTATTCAGAAAAATTTTAGAACTTGCCATCATCGCTAATAGCTATTTAAATCTGGAAGGTACAGAAGTGGTGTAGTATTGTTCCTTTCCTGTCCCTTATTTAATAAAAAATTAATCATTTTTTCTGAGTAAAAGCAAATCTTAAAAAGCAGTTTACAAGTGGTTTAAGCTTCAAAAATCTGTTTCAGTAAAAGTTTAATGATGGTTCTGCATTTCTTCATGTCACGGTTGCATGTTACAAGAAGAATAAAAGCCACAGCTCAATGAAGACAACAGGGTAATGTATGACTGAAAGGGCTTCTGGCTGTTAAGAGGAGACCTCAAAACTAAGAAGAAGAGAAAAATAAGGCATAGTGAAAGGAAAATTAAAGCAGTGTTGTTGGTCTTTCCTTTCTAAAATTGCAGTTATTCTGAAGTATTTAGACCTATCATAGGAACACAGCCACCCACACATTCTCCAATGCACGCAAATGCCACGCTGTCTTCCAAAGACTGCTGACGGAAGTCTGTCAAGACAGAGGAAGTATGCCTTCATTTCAAAAAGAATTTCCAGAAAAACAGATTCGAACAGCTTTAAGGTATTCTTAGATCAAAAACAAAAACAAACAAACAAACAAAAAAAAAAAAAAAGAGGACCCAAGAGCTGGTGAAATGCCCCTCCTGTACGCTATGAGCATGAAGCTGCTTAAATGGCTCTGCCAGCTTCTAAAGTTACCACTGCTGCAACAGTTCCTCACCTGGAGGTTTATTCCCCAAGCCGCTAAAAGGGGTCAAATAAGAAATCTTCACCCATCTTATTACACATTACATCTCAATGTGTCAGCATTTAGTGATGTGGCAGACTTCATACAGCTGCATATAGAGAGAATGGCTCGCTCGCTCTGTAACCCCAGGTGGAAGACTAAAAATTGAATACCCGACAGACATTTTTGCTCTGATTGCCAAAAGGTAGTTCAGACTAACAACCTATTTTACAACTGGTAAATGTAATCCACTTGTACTTTCCATCTCTCCATTTCCAGAAGCTCAGCAGATGCTTGTGCCTGCAAAATACCAATTTGAGCTGTCACCTGGCTAGCTTAAGGCTATTAAGAAAAAATAAAATAATGATAATAAAAACCCGTTACATTCCTCAAACACACCAACCTCATCCAAAGAGTTAGTTTATTTATTCGGGTTTTTTAAAGCACAGATACTAAAGGCAGCAATGTCTCAGAGAGCTCCACTTGGGACAGAGTTACTGGCAGCATCAGAAGAGACCCAACATCCAACATGCAGTGTTTAGAAAAGGAGTGAATTGATCTTGTTATATCAACTTTGAAACTGCCTTCTGTAGCACCCAGAGAGAGCTTGCCCTTCAGGCAGGTTTTTACAGGCACTTACGGTTTTACTTTGATTGCTGTTGTAGCAGAAATATATAGCTTTAGTACAAAGGGATTATCTGTTATCCTACCCTTTGGGAGAACCTCATACTGTGACAAGGACTTTTCTCTGCTTAATCTCTTAAATTTCACAAAACTAACAAAAGTACAGCACATCTAGCATTACATTTTTTTTCTCTAATGCCTCTCAGCCCCTTGAGCGCTAAGCAATCATCGAATAGTATTTAACATCACCATATCTGATTCTTAATTCACTGATAAACTGAAGTCTGATGACATCTTTTGGGTTCATAATTTGAATTACCTGGTGTTACACTGCTCAGTATGGCCTTCCCCTACTGTATTTTGGGGAAAAGAACAAAGTAAGAAGGGACTTGATCAAAACCCTAGAAAAAACAAAACAAAACAAAAAACCCCAAACCACAACCACATTATGCGCTTCAGGATCAATTGATTTTGGTATCCTCCATCAAGCCTTACCCACAAGGATTACCCCTTGGTATCAACAGAACCATTTAATCCCTCGCTGTGAATTGGTATATTCTTTCCTGGCTCGGACATGTCGTCACCAGCAGCCTCTTCTTCCTGAGAGACTTAATATCCTGCTAGTGAAAGGTCATTAGTCTGTTTGAACACAGATCATACAAACTAGAGTTCTTTAAAGAACAAAAACAGGGGCAAACCCAGAGGGTTCACGCTGGGCTGCATGGTCCCTCCTGAGGCTAGTGACACCTTCAAAGCCCAAGGGCACAAAAGAGAAGCCGGGGCATTGCTTGCCCAGAGTGTTGCTGGCAAGTTTTGGGGCATTTATCTTCATAGAAGCAATAAGCCCAAAACAAACAGCAAGGCACAGGTCCTGGACCCTCCAGTGGGATATGTGCTTACGGGAGCTGTTCTTGCAGCCAAGAACCATCACACGCTGCCATCAAGGATTTTAATTTAAAGACAGAGACAACTGAAGACCTAAAGGTGGTAATATTGCATAATTAATTAGGGTTATATTAGATAAATCACTAAAAGGAAACAAAACTTTTCTCCTCTCACTTCAAACTACTTGCTCTTGGATTCAAATACGCGTACAAATACAGGTGGTTATACCCTATTCATGTTCTCTGACTACAAGAATATGCTGCAATGCAGAAGGAATTGAGCAGTCAGCACAAATCCTTCCCTTTTACCAGCAGCACTTCCAGGGGAAAAAAGCCTGCATTCATCCATGGAAGTTGACTTCTTTATACCCTCCCAGCAATGCCAACTCACAAGCAAACAGCGCTATGCACTAAATAAGGATTATAAGGAGTAGAGTTTCTTCTTAAAGGAAACAATATTCTGTGCCAAGTACTTCCTTTGAACACATTGTTTCTACAAGCGCAAAGACAAGGAGGCGCTATAAAAGACTGTTTAAATGTTAAAAAAGAGATTTGAAGAGAAAAAGACATAATGGTTTTAAAATGTTACCTTTGTTATGAACAGGTTCACTAGGTTACATATTTCTGTTGACTGAAAAGTACAGGGTTCACTTGGTGCATCTCTACAGCCAGTGTTAAAAAAAGGCAATCTCACAACAGTCCCATTTATCCATAAAATCCACAAATCTAGATATCTTAAAGGAACAAGCACAGCAATTCTGTACACGCACACAACTCTGCATTGAAGGCAAAATCACACCAATAGAAATTACTGGGCAGCAAGAACAGCAAAAATCAGCTGTATGCTCAGTGCCTGCTTCACTGCTGCACAAAATCATCTCCATACGTACTCACTTTCTAATTCTGTTTTGCTTTCATTCTGAGTAGTTAAAAAGACCAAAGAACTGTATCTTGCCAATAGCCCTTCTAACCCAGCACACTCTTACATGAAATGTAAACCATTAATAGTACCGCTGAAGAACAGAAGAGCACCTTGTCATACCTGCAAAGATTTTTAAAATCAGAGAGACAGCAGACTACTGCCCCGAGGATGCAATATAAACCAGGAGCTGCTATCTGAATGTGCCTGGAGATCTCAACAGCATAGAGATGGATGGGCTGGAGGATGTGAAACTTATGTATCCCCTCCAAGCAGCCAAGGATCCTGTTTAATTACAGTCCAACTCGGGTCTCAGTCCTTGATCCTCACAGACGTCACCTTTAGCACAGCATGTGCTTTTCTTACTTCTGACCAGGTCAGGGCAATGCTGAACCTGAAACACTGCATCAGGATCCACAAAAACAGAAAGGACTTCGATCTGTCACATAGTATTCCAGCGTGGTGAAGACAGAAATTGGGGAAGTTATCCATTGACTTTACAAGACAAGGATTCTTCTTTTTTATAAGACAGTTACTATGGTTTTTTTCTACTTCTTTGCTTGTATTTTACAGAGCTAGCTGTATAAGAAAATGTTTTGGTTTCGAGGCATTTTTGTACTATTTCATTTGCAATGTTTGCATGCCAAGCAGTGAAGCAACATAAACTGCTAGGCAAAAGAGGTCTGGTGGCTACCCATCCCTATGCCACAGAAACACACAGATGCAGCCAGCCAGATTGTAAGTCTACTGTACCACTTCATAAATAATTTTCTTGAGGATTCATAATACTTGTATGAATCTTATGAATGTTATGGTTTATTTTAAAAGATACTTTCTTCCAAATGTTAAATTTTGGCGGACATGTAATCTCTGTGTTAAATTCTCTGATCTTCCCTCTTAGTAGAATGCTAAAATTTAAGATTTTTGTGCTGCTATTAGATAACCAGGAGGAGAAACAACTTTTCCATTAATTCTGGTGGTCATCAAATTAATGTTGCTTGATGTCCCATTTTGACCTTCTTGCTGATGGCAGCAATATCCTCAAAAAACAAATGAATTTGTAGAGGTCAGTCTTGCAGTTCATCCGTAAGAAGAGAAACCTGCCTCAATCTATGGCGAATGACAAAGAAGGTTTACAAGGAAATCATTAGATAGATTTTTCTCTCCTTTCTTTCTGCCCATTTATTACGGGATTTAATTCCAGAAAACTAACTTCATTGTTAATATGCCTGTTATTTTCTAAACAAAATCCTATTTATTTTATAATAAAGTTAATAGAAGCAGGAAAACATCTAGAAAAGGAAATAGCAAGTTCCAGCAGATAAAAGGATGGACAAGGAGAAATTTTACAAGAAAACTATATAACAAAATTTGATATTTTAAAATTCAAGAGTGAATACAAATTTGAAGCATAATAAAACCCAAATATTTCTTTAAGAAGGAAAACCAATCAAAGAAAGCAATTGAGTAGACAAGGTAATTACCAGCCAATGTTGGAGACTTTGTACAAGCTAGATTTTTGTCGCAGTGTTATCATCTGCTCTCATTCAAAAATATAACCACTGCTTCAGTCAAATCATCAAACTATTTATGCTTCCATCTTGGGAATGTAGTTGAAGATGGAGAGAGGAATTATTTCAGAAGAATGATGCTGAAAAAGGTATACGTGCATGTGGCAAACTGAGGCAGAGTTAGTTCAGAGAATGAATATACAAAGGTTGCTGTTTTTCTCTTCCTAGCTGGCTTGCCTGTATCTGGACTCAGAACATTTCAGAATGAAAGCTCTAATTTTTCCTTTTTCCTTTTTTTTTTTTTTTTTTGTGTGTGTGGCAATTAGATGTTCTGCGAAGCATATTTTTATACTAATTCAATTTCTTTCATGCATCTCCCTTTAACTGATCGCATTTGTGTGCAGTGCAGCTTTTCTGCTATGAGAAGTGTAATTTCTTCTTAGGCCACTTTGGGGGAAACTGCTTTATGATCCAACTGTGCTAACTTGTTTTCCTACAATGATTTTTTTATTGTTAGCAAATATGATGGTCACACTACTTAAAAGTTAAATAATATTTACTGTATGATATATAGTATATTATTATCTATATATACTATACAATATTTTTTTTCAAATTTACCCTGGGAAAACCAGATCCTCTGATACCATCCCGATCTAAATTAGCAAATAAATGGAGTACTATGACCCTTGTGTACACTTCTTTCCTCTTACATTTGACAAAATAAATAATGAAATCAAATGCAAAGAAAAATATTTCATTACTTGAATCAGAAGTAACTAGATATTGGTAATGTAAATGTTTCCCACTGTTAAATCACTCCTTAAGCCTGCAAACAGTTTTTTAGAACTCATCCTTTGCAGGACAAGAAGAAGCACAGTAAGATAACATCAGAATATGTACGTTTTGCCAACTACACATGCATGCGTACGTGCCTGCCTTATCCATAAGCAACAAATGTAGAAGCCCCTAACATCCAGAACCTGTAGCTCAATTACACATGAGATTTTCAAAAATCAAGAATTCAGAGTGGCCAGTGTTAACATGTTTCTATTACTTACTGGGATTTTTTCTTCCTTGTTACAAGCACTGAACAATGAAATACTACAACTGCTCTTCACCAAGCTAAAAGGGTGATAATTTAAGGGTATTGAATATAATGTAAAAAATGTAGCTTTGACTGATGTAACAATAAGTACAATAGTGAAGAAGAAGGACAATTTTTCTGTGAAGTCTCTCTTTCACCAAATCACAGTGTGACTCTAAGTCTTTGCTACTGGCAAGGAATAATTATTTTAAAGCTACTGAGGTTTTGTAATAGCATTAATAGCATTAATTTTCATGGACATTTGAGTGTCATATAGACATTTTAGTAAGAAAAAAAACCCAAATTACTTCAAAGTCTGGATAATTTCAGTGTTTTCATTCTACAGACCACAGTTAAACATACTTGTGCACTTCAATAAGGGACACTTTTCTCCATCTTCTTGATGGTTCAGAAATGCCTGCCAGCATTTCAATTCCACCCTTAGGTCCCTGCAACCCCTCAGGACACAGCATCTGGATGTCTTACACAAGCCCTTTCCCACTACTGCTCTCCCACACCTCTTTTCCCATAGGTTTTCCAAAAGATCCAGCTTCCCCTCTGTGCCACAGCATGAGTACTTGTGACACACTTTTCAAGTCAATCAGGCCTGGCCCTAGTACAGGAACTCGGGGAATGTCACTGCTTCCCTCCCTCAAATGCCAAAACTGCCCATGCCCCATCACCCCCATTTCCTATGCACATGACTGGCCTTGCAGAACAGCCTCAGTGTGCTCAGGTGGAATACTTGATGTGCAAACACTCGGGAGGTGAATCCTATGAAACTACTGCATATGGTATCACAACAGATTTAATTAATACACCTAAACAACAGCTTAATTCATACTCTACAGCAAAGATGTAAAATCAACATAACAAAAGATTAATTTTTAAACTAATAAAAGCTGGTATTTCTGCTGCCTTATCTGCAGCAAGGAATACTCCACCTGGCTTGCCCACTTCCCCATCAGCACGGAAATCTAATGCTTTAAATTGGCATGTGCATGGATTTCTACATAAAACCTTTCAGGCTAAGGGTAGTGTTATTCCTGTTTCAGTTTGAAACAGAAAATCTAGATACACATTTACTAAGTTAAAGTGGTCTCAGCGTAACAGAACTTAAATTCCTTCCAAATCTCAAATATAAAAAAACCCCAAATATCATGGCATATTTTTCCCTTTAAGTCACCATGTAGTGAAATTGGAAACCAAGCATACAGCGGGGATACCGCAGGGATTTTCACACTGGCTACTCATTTTGTAACGAATTAATACATTATAGACAGGAAATAATTCAGGCTGCTTCTCCTCACTAATTCAGACGGAAATATACTCATTTTATTTTTCAGTGACATAGAATACTCACTGCCCACATGCCATACAAAAGTGATTTTACGAAATGTCTATAGCTGATATTAAAGAAAGACATGTACTCGCTTCCAAAATCCCACAAACCACCTGAGTTGTGACCAGCTGAACAAATTTCACTGTAAATTTCAGCATTCTCAGAACACAATGATTTCGTCCTTGTTACATCTATCTGCAGGCTGCCAGAACTGGCAATTTGAAATCATGTTAATTAATAGTTTTAATTAAACCCTGAAAAATACAACCACATTAAGTGTGCTGATATATCAAGCTGGAAACAGAGATGGATTTACACAGAAAATGCTGCAAGGTATGATTGCATACTATGATTATTGAAGCTTACAAATCAGTTATAACTACAAAACCATCACTGAGAATAATTACAAGCCTAAAACAAACTAGACATTTCATTCTCATATCATGAAAGCTCTTCTATTAATCTGTTTCTTATCAAGAACTTACCTAGAAGAGTCTGTACTAAGAAAATCACACTGAAAAAAAAACCCTAAAAATACAGGTATTTTTAACACAAACCTAAAACTACTAAAATAATCGTGAATAAAACTGTACACATTTTTTCTCTATATAACAGTAACGTTATGCAGAAAACATGCAATTATGAAGAAAATTCAGAACAACAATAACACTGAAAAAATCCAAACAAACTATCAATGTCATCACAAGGCCAAACGCTGGGGGAACAAAACCAAGCTGTCCTTAGGAAATAGCACAGGTATCACAAAAGAAAAATGGGCAGCCTTCATCACTGAAAAATGTGATTGCTGCAAGTGTCTTTCCTAGACAAAAAGAAAAGTTAATACACTGTTCCCTTTCTCCGTTTCTTATTCCTTTTAGCATGGGGACATACAAGTATCAAACTCAAACATACATGAATTTTCCTTGTTGGACATGAAAATGTGTCTCTCATGCAACTAACCTTCTCTGTGGCATTGTGTTCACCCCCAATCCTGACCTTTAGTTGTGCAACAATGCTGATGTGATAACCACCAGGGGCGGCTGTAATGGCTGTGTCTGGTCCTGATGGCTCCATCCGACTCAAAGTGGTCTCGGTGACACAGATAACATGACAGCCAAGGGCTAATGTGAACAATGCACCCACCTAAAAGCGGTGGTCAAGGTCCACTCTAGACAAGTGTGAAAGAAACCAGCTTCTGTAGCTGTTATGCAAGTATGGCTACGAGTCAATTATCTTACTCCATCACTAGTGGACACTCAGGGCCCACTGAGCTCTCCTGCATGGCAGTGGGCAGCATGACACATCTCCCCTTGAGTAGGGACACCTCTCAAGGTTGATCCTCAAGGCTCAGAGATTCCTTGCCACAACAGATTCTCACTAAGTGATTAATAGCACGCTAAACTTCGAAATCTTATCCGAGTGGTATAAGGGATTGATCACGCACATATAATCCCTTTAGATATAAACCACTGACTAAGACTGAGACTAATTCTGGATCTAGCTGCACCTAAACTCCCCTCTGAGAAGGAGTTTAGAACGCAAGGGTGTCCCTTCTGAACCTCATGACTCAATAGGAGTGTCTCTCTGACAATTTTGTCTGACCCTGTCCTCTGTGCAGTGTATCTTGCCATCAAATCTCATTGCCATCAATAATCAAGTGTATCTTGCCATCAAATCTCATTAAACCACTGTCACATTTACTATCAAAATTCCTTAAATCGCTGGTTTATACCAATAAAGATATCGTTTCTCTCTTAAGAGTGAAGTGCATCACTCCATCTGCAACACATTCATGTTAGCGATTCTGTTCCACCTCTTTGAAGACTAATGAAAGTAAAACACATGTTTCTGCTCTCACAGCTCACCCCTACAAGCTTTCTACATGACATGTATTCATCGCTCATTAGACCATGCCAACTCATGGCAGGATAAAATGAACAACTTCTAGATGGGAACAATAACCTTGGCTCATTCAGGTGAAGTGGACTACACCAATTTACAGGAGCACACTGCACCTGTATCTGCCCATATAAGGCTTCCATTTTTCAGGCAAGGTATTCTAAAATAGCAAATACTGTCTGATGTATGCAAGACAGCAGCAACCATGGTGTCACCATAGTGATCCCTTGTCACTTCTCTTTCCCCAGTGTTTGCCCACCCCTGCTAATCCAGCTGTGCTTCTGTGTCCCTTTGAAGTAGTGACAACAAAAGTACTGCTACAGCAGCGCAAAAGCAACTGTGTTCCTCCATGTGCCATACATCAAGGGCTTCTGTTATCTTATAGTTCTCCAGATTCTCCAGGTTCCCTCTTCAAGACAAGGCTCATGCAATACTGCAGCCTCCTCTGTATTTTCACAAAGATACTTTGGAACCTACCAAAAACTGTATATGATTTAGGGTTCTTTTTTTAAACTCAGCACTCCTAACACTCACCTTCTCACCCTGGCATAAGAACTAGCAGAATTCAAATTATTTGTTTATAAAGCACTGAATATTTTCTGTATCACTTCAAATGATGAGCCGAACTGAAACACAGGCTCCACACAGCATCTGAATATTTTATTAGTTCATGGAGATGGAGAGCAAACCTCCCAAAACCCAAAATCGTATCTTAACAGGGAGATAAAAACAAGCCCATATCAAATTACAACTTTAAAGTACATTCCTGCATAAACAGCATGAGCCTTGAAAGGGGGAAAACTGCCATGCAAATTAAAACAGCTGGCAAGATGTGTTCTTTACAAAGGTGTAACATTCTGATAGATAAATACTGTGACTTTCCAGCAAATAAACCAAACACAAACCACCCCAAACTATTCTACAGCAGTGTGAGCCTTATAATTCAAATCAGAGTTCAGTTTTAAAATGTTTGGCATAGGTGTAACACAAACAACAGTGCTGTTGTAAAATTATAGATGAATTTCATACCCTTCTTCCTCCACATAATCACACAGCATTAGATTTAATGTCACCGACTTGTACCAATGCAGAGGCAGCTTGTGTGGGAGAATATTAGCAAGATACTTATACGGAAAGAAAAACATAACTCACATTCAGGCAAATGTGATAACTTTACATTTCTGAAGGCTACTCTCTATTATGCTTTACGTGCGTCTCTCTAGAATAACAGGTAATGCCTACTACAGCTATCCTTGCTGCTGTTGTGAGCAAAGCCACTGCCCACCACATCGGCTCCTGCTCTCAGGCTCTAGTTGAGCCTTCTACAGCTGAGCCGCCAGCAAGCCCAGGCCTGGTGCTACCGTGCTGGTGCAGAACAGAGTTGGATGCTGACAGCTGAATCAGCATGATCACATTACCCATTTCCTGGGAAAACTGGTACCTAAGCATTAGCCTACCTTGTCTGTCCCACTTACCATGCAAGAAAAAAGACGATTTTCAATACAAGAACTGGTTTCTGCATATTCAAGACTACTTCTGTTGGGAAGTTGCAACCTAAAAAATTTATTTGGGGAAATTTCCTATATTTGTTTTTAAGACAGAGGTGCCGTTATCTCAGCTTGATGATAGGTAACAGCCTTCTACTATCCAAAATACAGACTTATTTCAAAGACTCAATAGTTAAAAACACTCTATTTGCTTCTAACTAAATTTATGAGTATGTTTTTCAGGCAACATGTGGGAGTAATCACACCAACTGACTATGAATTAACAGGATTTGCATAATATAACCTTTGGGTTTATACCTTTACGGCACTCCATTCCTCTATGGACTCAACGTAGTTTCTGTGGGAATAAGCCTCACCTATCCTCTAGGGTTAACACTGCACTGTTAATAATAGTAGGAACATGATCTATACTTAAATAATTCCTGTATGAAGAAAAAAGAACATATATTTTAAAAAGTAATTTGTCCAGGGGAATGACCTACAATTGGCAAATACATTATGAAACCCAGAAACCTGTGAAAAGCTATTTTGCAATGGTGCTCCACAGCTGCAATGCACTGCACCTAATCTTTTAAAATACATGAGGATAATAGAGCAAAAAAGATATCCATGACTAGTGAAAAGGATGTGAAAGAGGTCATAAGTGTAAGGATTCAGCTTAGTACCAATATTGCTGTATATTTTGATGAATGATACTGGTGCATTAAGCATGTTTTATGTGAGGAAACTATTTGGGTATATGAGTCAATACCAGGACGACCGGGAACTAGCACCTACTACAACATAGAAAAAGGCAGACACAATCCTAGGAGGAATCAGGAAAAGATATAAAGAGAAATTATATGATTGTATTGGCTACATATACTTAAAAACACTGCACTTGTATTCAGAGAGGTACACAAGAGGCTATCGCAAAGATGGGGAAAAGTGCACCTCTGTTACAAGAGCATTACAAGTCTGACACTGGATACTGGCTATAAATATTCCTGGACTAAATACCACAGAAGAGGAGGTACTACCCATGCTCACCTTTTCTGTTTATTTCACACAATAACAAATGGTTATAATGCAGGAATGATTCCACTGAGGCTGGAAATGAGAAAGCTAACAACTTAGGGCTAAATTTACACCTACTAGAGGGAAAGATTTCAGAAACTGGGAGCTAATGGAGAAAACAAACAAGTTTAAGACAGACCATGATAATTTTATGAATGACAGACCCAAGCAGTCTCCAGCCACCCTGTCTGCACAGCTTGTAGGCATACTTTGAAACTGGTTTTCTTCCCCCTCAGGTGCTGGAGCAGGAGAGTAGCTTTCAGTGCTGAATCTGCAACGATAATACTATCTGCTCTGCTGCTTGGAAACAGACCAAGGTCAGACATTAATTGTATATACTCTCAAGACCAACAATATCAAATAAATATTTTATGCCCAGTGCTGACCTCAATTTAGTTCTCATCAGTAGCCTATGAATGAAAATAAGTAATATCAGCACGTACTTAGTCCCAAAATCCCCAGATTTCTTTCTGCATATACTTCTTCTACATCAAACTTCTCCTGTGTGGGCAAGTCTTTACCAATCTGAACCAAATAATGTGTAAGAGCTGTGGTAAAAATAAGATGATAAAAGGGGAAGACACCAGGACCTATAAGTAAGTACAGTGGCCATAATACATGTATATGTGTAGTAGCTCCTTCTTACAGCCTTAGAAGAGATATGTGTTTACAAACATTTGTTTTCACAAAAGTAGACCATAAAATGCAATTTGAATGGTTTCATATCTGCTTCAAAGATCTGTACAGAACAAACTTCAAAAGATAAGGATACATCATTCTGAAAATGAAACTGCTATCTAAAGTCACAATAATGTTGTTCATTCTCCCCTGCAGAAATGAACACATAACTCACTCACAGTGGTTGGCTCCTAGAGAGGAACACTGTAAAATTTTCGGTATCTTGCAGGGCAAATGTCTGCATGGGCAAGATAGTGTGGAATTATGGTATATGTGAACCTTAAGCAGCCTTCCAATTGATGATATTTAATTAAACTACGACACAACTATGACCATCCAAACCATAAAGACGCACTGATACTGAGAACTGATACTCAGAACTCAGAGGTCGGTTAGGGTCTTTGCGAAGACATGAAGGGCAAGCCTCCTTAGACAGCAAATGCTTTACAGCCAGCAAAACCATGAAATATATTTAACTATTACAACTTAATAGCTATGAAGCAACGGGTCTCCAACCACCTAATGCATTCGATCATTCCTCCTGCAACAATTTCAGGTTTGCACAGCTACTATTATTAGATGTTATTTCAAGGAGGACAAATGCATATACGCGGAAGTCTTAACATTAAAACCAGTATTTCACAGCTGACTCCTAACAGAGTTAGGAGGTAACTGCTTTCAGAATATGATGTTTTTGATAATATTTGTTGATTAATTTTCAGCTCTACTGCTTTATAGCAATGCTCTAACTATTTCTTTTACAAGACATCTCAACCCAAAACCACAGCACCAGGGGGAGTCTGAGGTGAAATATAGGCAGGGACAACACTGACCCTCCTTCACCTCTTGGGATTCTCAACCTCACACTGGGCGAGGATTTGAGGGCAAGGGAAGGAGCTGCTCTCTGTGCCCCAAGCTCTCTACACTGCACACAGTTCTGTTAACACAATCCCACATGTGCTCAGGGATCTCTGCTGCACCTCAGGCTACTTTATAATGAAAGAAAAGGAACTGTAGTCATTATGACCTACTGCATCATTTCAACCAAGCTAAGGAGAGATCACATGGCACATATGAAAACAAGATGCCCCTCAAAGATCACACTGTGATAGGTATACTGAAAGAGAAAGTTCTGGAGGTCAAAAAGCACACAAACAAAACACTAATGTAAAAACGTCCGTAATTTTATAACACTATCTGTTGAGTGGTCTTAAAATCCCACAAAATCTAAGAATAATTCTGTAATGTAATGAAAGACCAAGAGGATGTGTGCATATAGTCTTTTCAACTTCATCTTTTTTCTCTTAGTTCACACTCACAGGTAGTCACAATCAGCTTTACAAAAGTTTTCAGATAACCAAGGACTACAAAACAAGGTTCCGCTTCCTATTTTCTTTTATGTATTTTCAAGTAAGACATTGAAAATATAATTAATTAGAACAAAAAGCATGTACTTATGGGACATTTTCTTTAAGAAACATGTTTGTGAGGTCCAACAAGATGTTTCCACTGTATCAAGAAGCATCTAAGACTATTGTGTGCATTAGTCAATGCTTGCACTGCCGTTTTCATATATGTATTTATATATCCATGATACAACCAAGATTACATGAATGTGAAAATTACATCTTTTCTCACAGCACTTAACTTCCAGCAAATTACACATGGCATTACCAATAACCTACATAATGAGTAAACTCAATGTGAAGTAATTCAGGGTTTTCACAGCCTTCAGGAACAATTATGTTAAATATAGGGTAATTTAAATGACTGAGTTTCTTCAAGCCTATCTTCACAACCCTCTCCCCACCTTCCTGGCCTCAAAATCTTCTAGTGGCCTTGGTCACATACAAAAACTTGCTTGTTTATTCTCGCAGCTGAAAGCCTCACCACATTTCCTGCAGGGAGAGACTGCTGACTGCAGGAAGTTATTATGATTTCTCTATTAAAGAACTCTGGGGAAAAAAAACTTGCAGTGAGCAGAAAGCAGGGTAACTGCAAGTTAGTGCACTGCTGTCACACTTTTTTTGTATCTAGCTGTAAGAAAGAGCCACTGAACACCAGCATTATATCCTAAAGTGCTTCCTCTGCCATCTCTTTTCCTGCACCAGCAAATTCATTTACCTTAGGATTGGAAAAGGGAGAGTAATTTCATTCCTGTCCTCGATGTGGCATTGTACCTCAGCAGAGGATGAAGGAAGTTCTCAATTGAAGGCTAAGTTTTTTAAGTAACCTTTGTGTTCCTCCTCAGTTCATAAAAAAGTAATCTGTATCTTAGGGTTTATCGTGTGGTTACTTTTTTCTCCTCCAGCTGACACAGCCAAGTAACTTCCTGAAATTTCCACATCACGTTCACCATTGTTAACAAAAAGCAGGACTGGCATTTCTCTGTCTGCTGGAGTCAGAGACTGATGTCAAAGAAGGATCCTATGGGTTTCAATCAGTAGTCCTGTAGTTTGAGTAACTCCTGAGGTTATGATTCAGTGTCTGTGATGAGTGGAATCAGCCACAAAGCATAGTGACTGCTCCCTGGGTATACTCAAATTTTCTCACAGTTGGAATAAGGCAGTTAGAGAGATCATAAACATAGTAAACTACCACAACGAATTGCCTCTCCAACACGCGCTGCCTCACATACCAACCCAACCTTGACAGAAATGTTGAGGGACCATTGTCACTTCTCTGTTGCAGTTCCTGTGGTCCCAGTGGTTCATGAAGGCAGGCTTTTCACAGGCATGTGAAATGTGTATCATTACACCTCTCCAATGCTTATTCTGCTCACCGCATGGAACAAAGAATGATAGGACCAGTTCTCTTTACCATGTGGTTCAAAAGCCAGCAATAAATTGGTTCCACCTTTCAACTGACTCGGATTACACCTCTTAGGGATGCACAGAAATTTGATGCTGTTTTTCTCAAAGTAGGATTTGTTAGTAATCTGCTATCTGCATCTAGAAAGAGCTTGAAATCTTAACATGTCCTTTGAGCAAAAAAGAAATCAGCTCCTCTGTTCCCCCTTGCTCTCAAGCTCATTTTCCATTTTGAAGCACAGTACCTGGCTCTCTGCAGTAAGCCCACCTAGACATCCGGGGATTTCTGGTGGTAGCAAAAGTACTGGTGGCTGACAAAGCTGCTAGTTTACTAAGACAAATGAATCCGTACTGCCTCCACAACCATGACATTCCATCACCTTTTCCTAACCTATTTAAGCCCATTAAGTCCTGTTTATTTTTCAACTAGACTTTTACAGTAAGAAACCCATTCCACCTTACAGGCACTAGATCATTCCTAACCTATGTTTTCAGACACCACTGTCAGCACTCGGCTTCCAGGCAGCCACTTCCAGGAAGTTCCCAAGGGCAGCTAGCTGCCAGTTTCTCCAGTTACTTTCTACCATTACAGGCCATCGTAATGAGCATGAGAAATGAGATGCCACTCAGTGGCCTTACAGGTTTGCCTATGACGAGAAGGCTTCAAAAGTAGGTAGATTTTGTGGTTTAGATTCCTCATTGAATAGATACATATGCAGACGACAGCAGCCATCAATCAGATATTAAATTAGAAATACAATTTAGGAAAAATATTTAGAAATTAAAACATTCTATATAAGGTTATGAAATGTGAGTGTCAGGCCAGGTGATGAAGAATATTTATTTGATTATAGCTAACTTCCAGGACCGCTGTTTAGGAGAAGGCATGCTGACCTTTGGCCAGCAACACAAATTTGCACCCAATTTGATGAACAACTTGCCTTTAGTGCTGAATGCTAAACACAGTTTAGATCCATGTGAAGAGGCACTACCACTGATCAACTTCATATACACTCTACATTACAGCAGCAGTAAAATATTAATAAACAAAACTTTCAGAATCACACTTTAAAAAGTTATTATATAATAACTTAGAACTATAGCTGTGAAGAAAACCCAAATAAAACAGTATTCTTAATATTCCTCTTTCCTACTTCTAGAGCTGAACTCCTATTCAACCTTCAATTTAGCAACTACTGAACAACATTGAAAAAATCCAAATAAAACATTCCAGGTTTTAACAGTATATGTAATTTTTGCATAGATACTATTCAATCAGTAACAGTTGTTGTTCTACAGCTAAACTTCTTTTAGTATAGAGAAATCATCATTACCAAACAGATGAAATTAGTCTTTTACCTTAGTAGTTCTGGCCTTATTTAGTAGTATTAATACTGCATGGGTTGTATTAGACTGACTGGGTCATACTGAAGAACATGCAAATAGGCATTAACGTTCCCAGCTGACCTATAGTGTTTCAGGGTCACGGTTCCAATATAACTGAACATAGAGTTATATCACCTATTTACATGTATCAGTGATTACTATGGAAGTAGGATTAATGCTATAAACTATCAATCTCTAGTGGTAGAACATATTTTTCAATAAGTAATTCTCACAAATTTATTACATTCTCTCCAAAATTAAGGCATAATTCAAGATCTTATTATTACAATACGCAAAACTGCAGTTTGAGACACAGGTGAATACCAATGATCTGGGGCAAGTCTAACCACAGCAAACACAATTCAAGAGAAACTTTTAACTATCACATTTTATTTTACTGAAAATATACAGCATAGATTTTTTTTTCAATACTATAATAAAAGTGGTACAATACTAAGTAAAATCACTTATATAGAAAGACTACTTGATACTGCCTTTTAAGGTCTGCTTAGCTGGGAGTTGTAGAGAATCCTGCTGGAGACTTTGAAGTCACTAAGCCTCTCTACTTTTCCTCCATTGTATGGAAAAGACTCAAGGTATCTTCTGTTCTCTATAGGTTGGTCGTTATTAAATATTCAGAGAATCACTGAATAACTGAGGTTTGATGAGACCTGGAGATCATCACCACCTCTCAAACAGTGGAAAAACACCAGAAGACAATGTTGTACTCTTTGCCTATCTGGTTTTGTTACAGATGTGCACACACACTCCTTTGCAAGCACAGAAGGTAAAAAAAGTCATCATAGTGTATTTCTGTATGTGTGCATTTTAACAGAGGTGCATGTAAAGCAAGCCAATGTCTTTTAAATTAACATTTCAGCAGGTGATGATCTCCATTCTGAATGATCATAATTTAGTTGTGCCAAAGAGCTTTCTGAGTTTGACTATTTGGCTGCTGAGTTCTGACATTTTCCACATACCCATTAGATTGCAACTACACTGGCTGCTGTATAATGTGCCTAAAATTATACTCCAGCAAAACTCACACCAAATAGTCTTATTATGTGTCATTACCAGAGTCAGTATGTCATTCCTAGCTATATACATGTTTGCCGTGAGATCACATGTAAAATTGGTCACATCACTCAGTAAAATTATTTCTGGATAACAAATAACAAAGAAACTTTATATAACTTTTTGTAGTATACATCACCCTACACCAAGCACAAACAGACTGATCCCCTACCATTGCTGAATCCTCACCATAGGCAGTTTTGTTGGGCAGTCTTGGAAGATTTACATGTTTTCTTCAGCAAGTACAACATCAAACACAACCTTTGTTTCAGCTTCACAGGCTTCTGTCCTTCTAAAATACTGCTTTTCTCAAGAACTAAATCTGGGAGGGCAAGGGCACCCCTTAGCTCCTAGGTGCACACAACCACATTCAATTCTCTTCCCAATCTAGTTCCCTTTGGAAGGGAAATAAAGAGCATGCAAAAAGCTGCAGGGTGCTCAGAAAGGCTCTCCAGGCTACATCAAGGGACCAGAAGTGTGGGGCACACCATGAAGTTTAGATGGTGTGTCCTATCATCAAGTACTCCATGTATAAGGAGTCTCACTACTGTTTTATTCTTGCTCAGTTTCTGCAATATAAATTGACTTGTGCATTTGCTCCTTCTTGCCTGCAACAGTTTCCTTCCCAAGGAGACAGAATTCTCACTTAAAACATTCCAAATGCTTGTCTCTCCACATGTTTCTGGAGTGCTTCACCAGTATCATGGTCTGTGGTCATCTGCCCTTCATCCACCCCTTCTACTCCTATGCTCTTCTTTCTGCTGCCAGTCCTAGCCCCATGCAGTATATTGAAATGGCAACCATCAGTACCTCCGAACTACAGTAGATACACAAACCCAGAGTTGATAAGAGAAGGTGGTAGGTCTGAAACAGTTACTCAGATCGCATGACAAATGCCAAAATCTACCTGGATTTTAACTCTCAGCCTCAGAGCACAGCTCAGGTGCTCCAGCACTGAAGAACAGTTTCCTGCTGTCCCAGTAGGGGCTGAAAAGGGCAGGAAGAAAACCACCAGGGACAGACTGAGCTTCTCTTTCAACAACAGTGGTTTCTGCCACAACCATCCATCTTCCCCTTTTGGCAGCCAAGCACTTCAAGAAGTGTTCCCATGCTCCATTAAGCCAGACAGAATCAGCCTGGAATTGACCCACTAATGCAAAGAAATCATATTACTCTAAAAGGTACAATTTGTTACAGAATTGTATGTAGGCTGGCAAACTGTCCAGTATAAGAAAAACTATAACCCAGCTAATCAACTATGCCCACTTGTTGAATGGGCTTCATCTAGGCTGTGCAACAGGACTAGCACAGGAAAATAAAATTGTGCCATAAGATACCAGCAGTTCTCAGTAAATTTGTACATGTAGCAGCATGAGGTCCTTAAAATGGTTTCAATAGTGCATACTGACAGCCAGCACATCATTGCACAGGTGTATGCATGAATGCGTGGAACTGAAATTTTGGAATCTAGCAAAAGCCTTTTACTCACAATCTGTATCAGGAAGGACTGGTAAATTTTGGTAACACCAGGATTAAACAAAATCAACGTGTCCTGAATCTTATTAATAAAGGGAGGTGAGATGGAACCACAAATTAGGAAGTGGATCATGCGTGCTTTGCACATAGCCTGTTTAGGCTGGGAAAACCAGGGGTTTGGGGGCCTGGAAAGAATGTGGCAATCATCCGGGCTGGAGAAGTGGTGCTGGCAGCACAGGAAGACCCTAGAAATGGGGAGAGATCCATGCAGACAAATGTCATGGGGTGCCCAGGGAACTTGGCTGGTAATGTTCAATACTGGTAACTGAGCAATAACAGAACTGAACTTTCTGCCATACTTTCCCAGGCAGCAGCAATCTGTCTGATGGGAGGGAAAGTCAGGAGCTAATAAACATGATGCTGGGCTGAGGGTGGCTCACAGGGGTGAGTGTGTGAGAGAATCAAGGAGGATAAAAGCTCTGTTCTCGTTCGGTTCTTAAATAAACCCCAGTATCCAGTTACCTTATGGGCTGCTGGTTAACTTGTGGCATGTCGAAAAGGATTTGCTCCTCCTTGTCACTTCACAGATGCTAGAGAAGGGATAAGCTACCATTTGATAGCAAAGAGAAGCCACATGCTCGGACTGACCCTTACTCCAGGACTAGCTGCTCAGCTCCCAGGGATGCATAAAGAAGGCATCAGCCCCAAATCCTTAGACTGCAGTGAGGCCCTCCACCTTTTCCACCCTAACAGACAAGCTTTTCTGCTTTTGGAGTCTCCTCCTCCTCTCCTGACGCTTGCAGCTGGCACAGCTCTTCTGCGCAAGAACTGAATGTGAGCTGTGTTTCTCCTACCAATCTGAAGCTCCAACTTTCAGGAAAGAATATGTCCAGAAACTTATCACTCCCATGCTCACTTGTAATCCCATCCCAAATTGCTTTCCACTCTCTCTTTCAGTGCCATTATTACTAATCTCAGTGGAATCATAAACAACATATAAGCACTGAAACAAGTTAGAAGAACCATTAGCACTGGAGGCAACAAGGCTAGACCTAACACTAAATGCAACAGCACCAAGTACTAGCACAACTATTTAAATAGACAACAAATGTCTGTTCTTTCCCAGGGGGCAAGGACATAGTCAATACTTTCAGTAACTTTCAAGGAGCAATGGCAGCTTTGCTTTGATATTAAAAGCAATGGCAATTGTGGTAACTGAGTACATCTGCTGAGTGATGACAGAGACAACAAACAGCATTTACGGCTTCCTGGGGCACAGCCCAAAATATTGTCCTTCACCCAGCTGTGACTCCACTGCCCCTCAGAAATGGAGTAGCTGTGCTAAAGCTGCCAGAACAACTGATTCAGCCATGATAGTAGAAATCTCTATTTCATTAACATAAAATTATTATTTGCTGTGTTCCTACGTAGACCAACCAACAGAAAACATCGAGAGGGGAAAAAATAAAATAAAAAAGATGGCACTTGATGCCCCGGGCACTTTTGGTCACTGCATCCCTACGTCAACAGAGCACATGACATAAGGGACATGCTGTATTGATCCACTTTTTGTTTTTCCCAGACTTTTCTAGCAAAAGGTACCTGCCTCTCTCATTTTCTAACATATTTATCTAAAGATACTGTATGGTGATACATACACGTTTATATAAATGGCTAACAGGTACCTCCACAGTAAGAAATTTCTACCATCAACCAAATATAGATTTCCATTTAATGCATATGAAGTGTTTCTAATGCTTGGGTCTAGCCCTGTCTGTTATTAGGATGTTAAACACAGCCACCACTCTCTCCCAGCTTTTATCTACCTTTACATTTTTATTATTTTTTTCCCTACAGAACATAAATGAGAATGAAGCAAAGACTACCTGGGGACACTGCCTCCTGGGGTTGTCTGAGACATCCCCTAACACTATCAGCTTAATAGCAACAGGGGAAAAAAATAATTGACAAATGCAGTATTTAACTAATGCTTATGCAGATACATTCACACACACCTTCTTGCTGAAGTAACTAAAAAAAGCAGATCCTGTTGCGAAACTGATCAAGAATGAAGGTCACAGCTGTAGTCAGTTTTACATAAAGCTTTAAAACTAATTATTTTGAGTAACTGGGGAAAGAGACAAATTAGGATCACCTTCATAAAAAATTGAAGGTATGAAAAACATTTTGCACACAAAAGAGGCTATTATTACTTGTCATTGGTTCCACACTACAGAAACCCAAATGTCATTATTTATAAACAAATATTTTGCTTGGCAAAATCATATATGATGCAGTAAATTATAACCTCTCTTAAACTGTAATTTCAACTCTTGTCTCAAGAGTACATTGTAACAAGAAATAACTACTGTCAGGATAATGCTTGCGTAGCCTTTAAATAACCAGTAAACCAGCCTACAGATACGCAAGTTTAACTCAAGAGTTAGTCGTTAAAACTTTTACCAAAACTTGTCAAAATCAGCAATTCTTCTAAATGAAGGACAAGTAATAATCCTGTTTAGCAATCAAAAAAACCCCGAAACCAAACCTAACCTACTGCAAAAATAAAAATAAAACAAAGAAAAACCATTGGCAATGCCCATTTCAACTTGAAGACAGCAAAATCTAAGCTCAAGTGGCAGAAACTATCAATAAACAAACTCGTAACAATGAGTTACAGCCATTTCAGCTTTACAGAATACCCATCTTCAGAAGGTCACACTAGACATACTCCAAACTAATGCTTACATCTTACCTGCTCCTGGATGAACTGGGATAGAAAGCTATGAATGTAGAAAAGGCTGATTTACAGAAACATGAGCATTTTTAAACTCTACTAAACTTAGTACTTCCTATTAGTTTCAGAAACAGCATGTCTGTATAGAAGTGCTAGCCATAGAAAAGATAAAAAAAATTACAGAAACTGTAAAATATAAATTTGGGGTTTATTAAATCCATCTTAAGTTTGCCTACTTTATTTACACTTTGTGTTCTTCCTCAATCCATTGGTAGGCTGTAGTATCCTTACTCTTTCTTGTGTTGAGGAAGAGTGACAAAGTTAGCAGGGTTTTTTTGCAATAAAAGATTTTAAGAGGAAAATGTAAAGCACACTAATGAGATTAAGAGGGTCTGTGTGGTCTACAACATTACTACACAAAAGACTGAGACAAAGCCAACTACTGAAAAGGAACATACAATTGGACTGGTTTTGTGAAATACTTCTGCACATGGAAACAAACACGCAGTGGTCTAAAAGCTTCCCTTACACATTACAATACTCTGAAGTGCTGTTCAGCGGCAGCTGCAGGAAAATACTTTTAGACTTGATCCCATTTTACCTGGGCTGCTAAGGCAGAAATATGTTACATCCTGTGTAAGGGCAAAGTACAAAATCAGAGGATAAGAAAGAAACAGAGTAGTAGTATCCAACCTTACACGTAATAGGAAAGACAACTTTCTCTTAACCCATAACAGGAAAGATAACTTCCTTAAAGTTATCCTTAAAGTGATGGTAGGGTAAACAAATATTACAGCTAGAAATTACTTGATATTTCATTCCTTTTGTAGGTTTTGCTATTCAAATCTATATCCTTCCTTGAAAATATGCCACCTTGCTGCCTCACGGGGGGGCTAATTGCAATATCACATCTGTATTAATTCAAACCTGTAGAGAAATTAAGCTGGGTTAATTAGCATTGATAATATACAACTGTGGGTTGGCTTCAGGCGTGGCAGGCTGGCCGATGTAGATAAGGTGGAGCTGTGGCTGGTTCTGTTAAGGGGTTCAGAGCCAAGAAGAGAGTACAGCCAAGGAAGAAGCAGAGAGAAGATAGAGAAAGAACACATGCCCTGGATGAGGCGAGACGAGGAGAAGGCAGCAGAGGGACTGTATGAAGAGTATGCTGCTATGAGATGGTAAAAGACCTTTGCAGCTTGATAGTTTGGAGAGTGCTGCAACGCAAATCCTCATTAAAAAAATAAATAAATCTAAATTGTTCTAAGAATGATATGCACTTTTGATTAAATAACTTGGTAATATTTTTGAGGCATGAAATGAACACAAAACTAACTTAAGTATTTTATCTACTCAGAAGACCACAAGAAATTTCACTTTTCCACATATACAAAACAACCCCCCCTTATTGTGTTTCCTATACAGAACCTTACCCAATTTTTGATCAAAATCGACCTCTTTTGTATTTCTGCATGTAAAATGAAGGCAGAATATGAGTCTGGGGTGATGCTATCCATGTCTCACACACCTCCTTGTTCAGGGCACTTCAGAAATCTCTTAAGAGTTTTAACTCATTAATAAGTTAATACTAAAACATTTTTTAGGTCAGTTGATATTCCTCAGGATAAGCCCTTGGACCTCTCCATCTTTTCTTATGTGAAGGGGCTCTCTGACCTCCTTCACATGCAGACTGGGGCAATGGACTGCTGCTGTCAGATTGAGTGATAGGGTCTCAACAGGATTTCAGTGCCTGCTGAGAACAGGTCAGAAGACAAACCCAGCCACACACTCACAGATAGCAACACCAGCTGTTGTTTAAGGAAAGGTCAGAAGTACTTGCTGCCCTTGCAGCCCACAGAAAGAGCAAATACATGTCCTCAGCATCACAGAAGTCCAAAGGTAAGGAGACATCCTTTAATTGCACACAGCTATTTGCCAAGAAGTCTTTTAGCAGCAGCCACTGAGAATTATATGTGGTAAACTACAAATTATTTTTTCCCCAAGGGGAAAAAAATGAGTATTGGATCCAAACACTAAAGATGTTCCACTCAGATAGAAAAGTTTATATACAAATTATTTCCAGAGCCTTCTGACACTATCTCCTTGACAGCTATCACATTGGTAAGGCCACCAAGGAGCAAATTAAGCAAAGGCTAGAATTGTACATGCAGTCACATAGAGGAAAGAGGAAACACGGGCAGAAAGGACTTAGAGCTACAAGTACACTTACAAAAGCAGTAACAAAATCAGATTTCATATAGCCTTTAGATCTAATGATACAGCTGTGTTACTCTAATTCACGCTTCACAACTGGTATGGATTGCTGCAGAAATAACATATCCCCTTGCCTGAACACACCCAGCAGAAATTAAAGCTCAGATCTTGTCTGAACTGCAATACATGGTTATTCCTGGAGACAGGAGCCAGCTTTGGCACCCTGAGCATGCAGTAACTTGACCATTTCTGTAGATACCATTACGGTGTAACATAATAAATAGCAACATCATGTCACACATGGGGAGTGCAATGGGATTAATGGACATGCAAGTCTTTCTAGGATGATATGCCTAAAAGTCAGCCAGCTTCAGACATTGCACATTCTCAAAAATTAAGTGCAAGGTGAGCCGAGCTCAGCAGATTCACACGTCTGCCTGCTCCCCAAATCCAATGTAAAGAAGGCCCAAGGACATGAATGAACACAACCTGGCACATGCCATCAGGAAGGCAGGCATAAAGGAAGAAAGTTTATTTTACATTCCTGAAAAGAAACTGATGATTATATGGTAGCAAACGACTCAAGCAAAAGATGATGGTATGCTGCTTTTGTAGAATTCTGTCCCTTTACATACAATGAAAACATTTCTGAAAAGAGCTTACTGTAGGTGCTGAACCCAGCTTTTAAAGAATCACTAAACATGTTACAAATAGCACTTAAAGTAAAACAACAGAAAATGCTGCGAGTTGATTTCATCCACTAAAAAGCAACAGGAATAGTAGTGCCAAACTGTACTCTCTTGTTTCAGTGTTTCAAAAGACAATGAACAGTTCAGAATGCTGAACGAGGAGGTTGGCATTTTAATACAATAGTAATAAGGCAGCTTTTAAATGAATCTGTAAATATTAAATTGTTAAGGCAAATAAAGGTCAGCAAGACAGCTTTTCTATACCATGTTTCTAGGATTAAAATATAAAATATGGGCATCTATCTTTGCAGAAGGAAGTTATTTTGTTTTTTTCTGGAGGGAGTAGTCTTTTAATTTCTACACGGAAGGTAGTTTATGAGCATTTCTACTGTCACTGTCACTATGAAACACTAAATACACATAGGAAAATATCCAAAAAGACTGATATTTCTCTGTGTTAGTGAGGAGCTATGCCCATCTTTGGCACAACTACACAATACTATCACATCTGCCTCTGCAGTGAGACAAATATTGGACAAGGCATCAATCTGGACATCACCAGTATTTTATTTTTTACGAGTCACTTCTGTAATGTAAAGAATGCATGTCAAGTTTCCATACATCAGGTATAAATATATTCTTAACTCTCTATCTGAAATGTGCTACCATTTTGAATGAGACCCCCACCTAAAGCCAAAATTAATTTACATTTAAAAAAAAAAAAACTTTATGAGGTGGTGGAAAGGGAAAGGATAGACAGGAAAATAACTGTAACTCTCAGTTCTAGATTCCTAGACAAGTTTGGAGCAGTGAAGCTGGATAAAATGAGGTTTCTAAAGTTCCAGCAGCTTTCCAGAATCATCATCACACCACTCAATGACATTTCACTTCCATTATATGAAGGTATGTGACATGCCTATTTAATCCACATACGTACATTGAAAATATGTAAATAATTTGATCCCTTCAGGGAAGCAAACATTTATTATTTATAAGACAAAGCCCCACATAAACTTGTGACACCATGTTATTTTTAATAATAATGAAGTAATATATTGCATATCCAGTTCATTCTTAAACGTGAAACGAGGCAAGATGAAAACCAAGGAACAATAAACAGCCTAAAAGCAATCCAAGTGGGACTCAGTCATAGAATGCTCAATCATAGGGTGCTAAATATGGGTGTTCAGCTTTACCAGCTAAGAGAGACAGATTGTATCAAATGCTGTCACTTACAGCTTTAAAATACCTACACCAGAATGCACCAGCAAATTCCTCAGATGGTTTCAGATCCATCATTTTTATGCAGTCTGTTCAAAGCTTCCTTATAAATTTCTCCTTAAACACATGAAATATGTTAGCTTCAGATAAAACTTGCTCCTCAAATAACATCTGCTATAAGGAAGTAACAAAGGTCAATCACAACTAAATCGAAATCTTCTAATAAAAAAGAGAAAAATCTCAGCTCATGTAATCTGGAATTCATGGACACGTTAGTTACAGAATGAATTACCACTATCAAGTCCTTCTGCAAGAAACCAGATCATAGCAGATGATGCTTGTATATATGTATTTACGGTGTAATCTAGCCAGGGACTATTCCTACTTTCTGCTATAACCTTTGAAGCCCATTCAACAATCTGCTATGAAATTTTCTGAAAATCCAGAGGTGGGTTTTGTTAGTATTTCTATAGAAAGTAGTCAGTATATTAAAAGATCATGTATGCAACACCCCTCAAAATATAAATCTTCAGCATAAGATGCGGAAATTTTTATTAGAAGAATTTGTGGAATGGAGTAACAGACTTACAAATACCCAGTGTGGTTCAAAGCAACCTGACTGAGTAATTACTGTTCTTTTTCAGAAAATAACATCTGAGAAAAACACTCATTTAAACAAGTTTTCACAATGTTATTTATGCACATTATCAGTCTGGAAAAATGTTCACTTAATCAAAACACAATCTGATTTACAGACATCTCCTTCAGGTTACCTAGTGAAAGTGAAAGCCAAGAAATACACAAGCAGGTCAACCACCCATTGAGCATTGCTGACTGTTAAAGATCATGACAATCTCAAATAAGAAGCAACTTTCTGTTGCAGGGGATGACAGTTCACAGAAGATTAATTTTCCACATGGAAGACACTTGCACACTTATTGTGACAGTCCCTCAGATGGGCAGGATCTGTCACTTGTGCCAGCATTCCCTGGAACCACTCATTACAGATGAGGATTTTATGTAAAGGGTTGTACCTTCCTGATAAAGAAAAGCTTTTTTTTTTTTTTTTTTTTTTTTTTAAGTATACAAAGCAGCACTCCTCCCATACTGTCTTGAACAATTCTTCCTCAGGTACAACAACAGCAAGAATTTTAAATAGGCCACTGGGTATTTTAGGCCTTAAAATCCTGCTCTACACTTCTTGCCACAGATCAAAAACCATACAGCAATTCCCATTTATTTGAAATCAAATATATAATTATCAAGAGACACAGAGTTTCTAGACAATACATGACAGGAGACTACTTTTGGAAGACAGTTTGTTCTACCTTAAATAAAACAGACTATACTATCAATTTAGGATGAGTATGTGAGAAAGCAGAATAGAAGTCAAGAAAAATAAGGAGAGAAAATAGGATTATCTTTTTTTCCCCACTACAAACTTCTCCCTTCTCGACAGCATCTCATTAATAAAAATTAGCAACTTTGTAACCCTCCTTGGATTAGCAGTGATACAGACTTAATTCAATGGCTCTGGTTTTCAATACACAATATTAGTTATAGAGAATGTAATAGCTCAGCTCTGGTTTGAACTAACAGAAACGTCCTGTACGATAAACTTCAGTTGTCTGTCTGATTGACCAGTGTCCTAGGAGATAAAATTGCAGAGGTAACACGCAGAAGAAAACAAACAAAGGACAGTAAATAAACTTGCCCTGCATTTTCAAAAATGTTCCTGTATTTTTTCAAATACATCACATATAAATCATGCAAGGAGAACTTCATCTCCAGGTCAGGGAGCAGCCGTTTGTATCGGCACAGCTTAGACCAGTGTGGATATAGGGATCCACAGACTCTACATTAGCCCAGAAATCCTGGAATCACATTATCCTCTCATTCACACTGATATCCATGTCTCTATTACAGGCTTGAGGGCTTGCAAACTGGGTATTATCTCTTTTTGCTATAAAACTTTTGCTTTCTAGAGGAATGCTCACAAAGGGACATCTCTGCCTTTCCAGTATTTCCTGTGTAGCATTCATTTCAGTAGTGCAGATGGGAGATGTTTAGAAGAAAAAACAAAACCTCCCAGTCAGTGGAAAGTGGGCAAACATCGCAACAAACCAAGAACACCCACAACTGTGGTAAGATTCATTTAAAGAAGACAGAAAGTTAACTAAGCTATGAACATGGGTAAAAAATTGATATGTGTACAAGGTCTGGACTCTCATGAAAGGCAATACGATTTTTGCTTATGGTTGGTTGACAGATCTTCCAAGAACTAACCACAGTTCATACTCTACTACAAAGCTTATGTCCGTATTTCTCACTTTTCACACCAGGAAAACAGCCAGCCAAAGCCTCTAGGCAAAATAAAACCGTGATACATCAGTGCAGCACTAACGTTCCAAAAATACTGAGCAAGAACAGGAATTGTCAAATTCTTGAACATCTTGTCAGAGAGAGTAAGAAATTCCTGTGGATGGATTTAGTGCCTTGAATTTCTCTCCCAAGGAAAGGATACAGTCAGAAAATAGCAGAGAAAACCAGCAACAACATTAGACCTTCTATTCCATGTTTCTCTTTGAAAATACACATATCCTTTATTTTTAGGTTCTACCAGAGGCGGGGGGTGGGGGGAGGGGAAGAGTACTCTGCTCCTCTCCAAGGCAAGGGCTGCTGCCAGCCACACTGGCCAATCCAGCAATTCAGGAACTTAAAAGCCCTAGATCTAACTGCAAGAGCTACATTCATAGCTACCCTTGAACTGTCTTAGAAGCAAAAGAAGTGTGTTCACATCTTTAACTGGCTATACATAAAGCCACATTGAGAGAATCCTGAAAAATATATTCATATTTATAGCAGAGCTTTAACCCTCACATATAAATTAACTAAGCAGCAATAAAAAGTGTACATAAAGGGATGGTGGAACTAATACTGCAACATTTCCCATGAGAAATGAAATATAATGGGAGGAAAACTAATGACACATTATATAATGCTACTCTACCTTCCTCAGCCAGGTAAATGATGTTATTGCTCCACGGACAACAGAGTAATATATAACTTAATATGCTGCAACCTTATTAAGTCACATAGGAATTAACTTACAGTAAACTGCACAGTTCCTGTAATTACTTATGCTCATGTATCTTCAGCTATTTAGCAGAGCTGCACTCAGCCCTTCCAGTTTAATCTTGACTCCAAGCAATTTACAGGACTTCATCACCTTTCTCCTGTATCTTGTTAACACTGTAGAAAAGAGATCTTCTGCCATTGTACTGCCTCACCTAGCCCCTTTCTAGAGCACCTCCACAGGATACATTCACCTAAGCCCTCTATCTATCAGCTGTCCTATGGTGTCAGCTCCTTCCTAGATGACTTTCATCCACTAAACAGCAATAACCTGGACTACACTCTGATGCAAGCAACGGGGTTGCTGCAGGGAAGGCAACTTACCTGTGTCCCCTTCAACGTTTCAGGGGTTCAAGTCAAAATAGAAACAGCATAATGATGACAGAGACCAAAATTTTGGGCAACAATTTCAAATCTAGGGATGAAAGAAAGGATGGAGAACTGGTATTTTCATATGAGAAAGGACCCCAGTGCTTAACAGATAGTGAACTTTTCTCCCCGCTTGCTTCAGACAAAACCAATCCTTCAAGGTTCCTAGGTTTTTAGTTTGAAAGAGAAAAGCAGTCCTTGTAACTAGCCTTAGGGCATGTTTAGTCCCTTCTTTAACTTGAACATGCATTATAGATAAAAATAAATATTAATGTTTGTAACTATAATTTTTTTTTTTTTTACACAGCGCTAACATAAACCTAAGAAGGCAAAGAGAAACTTTGAGGAGGCATGATTAATTATATATACTAAATCATTTTACTAGAGAAGTATGAAAATATATATTTATGTTCTAATTAAAATGTTAAAACCCTTACACTAAGCTAACCACTAAATACACTATGAAACCAGGAAAACAGCATTTACTTCTAGCAAATTCTCCAACATATCTAATTATGTGAGAACGTAATACAATTAAATTCCTTCTATTTTAGTAAAGGCTCTTACCTCAGCGTATCACTGTTCTGAAGCTGTTGAATTTAGAATTTGCTGAAATTAAGAACCAAGTCTATTGGCACTTATCAAGGCCTCTGGCTACATGTACTCACCAGGAGGGGAAAGGTAAAAAAAGTTTTATCTCATTAGCAAGCAGAAAATTCTTTAAACTTAATTTCATGATCAGAAAATAAAATAATATCTTTAGAAACTGGCAGGGGGAAAACTAATTTGAGAGCATGGACTATGTATCAAGGAAAGTAAATGATGTGTAGAAAAAATGGCAAGTGATTGCATTGCCGTTCTGCTTTTATCTTCTTATGGGAGCTTTGCACTGCAAGACCTGATTCTTTGAGTGTTGCAGATTTAAACTATAATTCACTGACTCCGAGCTATGGGTTTCTCCTGTACTTCATATAATTAGAAAGATTGTGATTACAACCATAGCACACAAAAAAATCTTAAGCATCACTTTTTTAGATTAACCACCTCATAGCATTTCAAAAGCAAACAGAGAGAGCTCTCTCTTGGATAATCTATTTATGTCCTGTGCAACATTTCATACAGATTATATGCCACCTGACAAATCCTAGCACCACTGAAAAAAGCAGCAAGGTGCTTTAACGCTCTGCTGTCTGACAAGACACCAGAGGTATATGTCCTGCCCTTCTTGGACCCCAGCAGTTTTCCTCACCTTCTTTCCTATGTAAGAGCTCATCTGGCACATTAAAAGGCACCTGTGCTTATGGTTCACATTATGTAGGTCAGACTCTACTGAATGTCTCCTCTTCATCATCAGTAGGTTCTGAGCTGCTCAGACCACCTCAAGGAACTGAGACACCACAAAGTGATGGGAAGAGGAATTACCACCCTCAATCCCTACATCACAATGAAAATATGTTGAAAATCCAGATAAAACACAACCCTCCATCTAAACAATTTTGTCCCATTGCTTTTCCGCCAGTAACACTAATCCCAACCTAGTATAAGTCAAGCTCCCACTTTGAACTGTGTTCTGAAGGATCTTATTTAACTCCATCAAAAGCCCAGGAAGACTGGGAGGCTCAGCCCCCTGCCCTGGAAACCATCAGTTATGTGCCTGGACTTCTCATTCACAGCAAGTCCCAGTGTTTTCTGAATAAGAGGGAAAGATTTACTTAATGTATACAAAACACCTTCTAGGATCAAACCCCTGCAGTCTTTAAAAATAATGACAACCTGCCCAAATACGAAATTATAAGTGCTCTCTATTTATAATTTTTATTGCTTTATGTTCTTGTTTCTAAACCTTTATGGTTCAGATTTTCAAGGGGTTTTATCTGTTTTCAAAGACTAGATTTTCAGTTTTGTAGAAAATTAAAATTGCTATACATTACTTCTCGTATAATTGTATTGTATATGCATATCTTGGAAATGCTGTTAACAAGAATGAATCCAATTTATAACTTAAATACATGTTAATTAGAGAAGAAGAGGCAGTTTGTTAGAGAAACTCTAACTCACTGTTAGAGAAAACGGTGAGTTAACTTACTGAAAGTGGGTCCATTAATTTTTGAAAATATATTTAGACAAAAAAAGAATTCTTAGATAGGCTGAAGACATCCTATGGCAAGCCGAACAAAACTCCCTTATTATAGCTTACTGCAGAATGGCTAGCTCCCAGTAAACAAGTTTGTTTTGTGGAAACATGCTAGGGATAACCATACAAATGCTGGAATAAGCCGACATACAAATTGAGATACCCATTAGCAGTTAAGGACTTTCAACTTGGAACAAACACCAAAATATCACGAAAAACCCAGCAGCTGGCAACACTGCTCAGGTGAGTACTCAAGTTTCTGGCTACTACCAGAGACAGGAACATGGACAGCACTCCCCTGCCTTGATGCAGGAAGCAAAGACAATTTTTCACTGGTAGGAAACTTAATCTTGACTGAACTAACAAGTTTGGACAGGATTTTCCAGCTTTTGCTTAGACAATAGCAGAAAGCAAGCATAACCCTCACCCTGTACTATGGCATAAGGGTGAGATTTGGAAGAAAAACATGCTGCAGCTGACGGGGACTGCTTCACCTCTCTTTGTTCATCTCTTCATTGTAGGTTCTTTGCTTGACACACACTAGCTATTTTTCAGACAATCCAAAGGCATATTTAAAAGAGAAGTGCAAGTTCTTGTACATGAAGCTCACTGCCAGCAACATAACCAGTTCCCTCTGACAGTAAGGCACCAAGTGATGTGTATTATTCCTAAAAATGGCCTGGAAGGTAACAGAGTCCCTCTTGAAATAAAAGAGAAACAATGTCCCATTTTGCCGGGGGTCTGGGTAAGACCTGAACACCCCAGCAACTACCTGTCTCTGACAGTCCAGCAGAATAAATAAGGTCCTACTACAAGGAAAGGATCCTAACCCTGCTTATGCATCAGGAGTTAGGATTCAATCTTGCTGCTATTTCAGGATGTCTGTACTAAAATCCACAATACGGTTAAGATGTTGGAAGCATGTTTGAATTTGCTGCTGTTGACCCTAAGGCCAATACAGCTGTAACAGCAGTCTTCAAGTTCAGCCTCCCTGAGCTTCTTATAGTCACAGGTTCTTCTGTGAGAAGCACAAACGCTTGTCTGTGCAAGCTGTAATCACACACCTCCGCAAGATTATACAGATGTATTCTCAGCAAGGATCAGAAACAATTTCTCAAGATTATAGCACTGTAAATCCAGTTTGATAAACTTTAGAACTGAGAACTGTGTTTGTACATTTAACTTTTTGCTGTTCTTTCAAACCGTGGTATTTTCCCTGGGCAAAAAAAGAAGTCATATGGGACAATAGCTTTTAGACTTCAATAATCTTCTTTTGTATTTACTAGAAAAGCTCAAGCTAATCATGTATGCAAGTCTGACACACCCAAACAAAATACTAGATTTTTCTGTTGAAATGAAATACGGCACGCTCACCAAGTGACTGTGCAAATGAAACACAATACCTTTGATCAGAATCAGAGCCTCTAAGGAAATCATGGAAGGCAATAAAAATCCCAAGAACTTGGCTGAGTCCAACAAAAATCTAGGGCAACGTTTACACAGTACATAAACCCATTCAATCTGAGGGCTGGATTCTGGCTAAAGCTCTGCAGTTCTGCTGTTGCTTCCATTGCTCGAAGTCTCTGCGGATGATGCATTTGTTTTGCTGCTGCTGTTTGTGAGATTGACTTCACACTGAGGTTCTGCTGGATAAAGTGGTATGATTTATTTCTGGAAAGCCATAAATATTGAAAATGCTACCTACTGAAAATTAATATAGTCTCTGAGAATTAGAAAGTTATTCTCCTAGCTGCATCTTTGCCTAACATGCATGTCATCAGTCAAATTATGGTAACTAAAGATCTTCATCACGTAGCACATGAAGTATTAATACAGATTCTAGAGTACCAAATCAGAAACAATGTATTTGAAATTAACTCAAGTTTTATGAAAGCTTATGCCAGACCTGAAAACTGAAGCCACTGGAAAGTACGTATATCATGAACAATCTGGTGATAAAAGCTTCTTCACAGTGACATAAGAGTCTGAGAGATCAAAACTCCTAAAAATCTCCATTGTCAGGGAGTCCATATATACCATCAGACAGGTGCCTGCTGCTGAGAATGCTGCCTATCACAACAATGAACACCATCCTGAAATTTCCTGAACTCACTTCTCATCTTTAGTCTTAGACTGTAAACTCCTCTGAGTTTCTCAGATCTGTATGCTACTGACCCTAACCTATGACTGCTAATGGATAATAAATGGGAGAAAATAATAGATAACATCATTTGCTCTCTGCCCCACTGGGTTATCCCTACTCTAAAACAGTGAGTTCAAGGCAGGCTAGCATGCAATTGGTTGTTCTCTACCTAGTCTATTTAAAACATGATTTTCCTCCACAACTAAATTACTGTAATACAAGGAATTGCAAAGGTTACCTAGTGTAAAATCAACAGAGCTGGACCAAATTGAGTACCTATTCAGTGATTTAAACCAGCTGAAAATGTAGGTACTCCCAGTGAGATTCAAAGCACTTAGAAATCTGACAGATTTTAAGCAGAAGGCTCTGCATTTTCCCAAATATACCAACCAGACACTCAAAACTTTTCTCAACTAGAAAGTTCTTGTTGACTTTGCTAATTGCAGGAATTGCTTGGAGAATTCATCCTATGTAAAGCATCACTTCAATTCTAAAGAAATAAATAAGAATTACAACATCCTTCTTCCACTGGCAGTTGCAAGTCTCTGCAACAATCACATAAATATAGCTGTACAAAAATTGTCTAAGATGGCCATTTGGTAATCTTCTTAATTCACTGCAGTATCAAATTTACAGTGCATTTTTTTGCATGTAATTTCAAGTGACTCTTCCTTAAGCTTTTTGTTTTTGTTTTTTTTAAATCAGAAAAACGGATGAAAATTGCATTAGAGATATAAGGGGTAGCATATACCTAGCACAATAAAATGCGGTAATTTGGAGAGAATATGGGTTTAGTTCTTAAATTTGTGAATCATAACATAAAGAATGCATCTCATTTAAAGCAACCTGAAAAACATGCTATCTTTTTTCAAGCAATTATTACCCACTGCCACTGTGATGACAAGAAGTTTGCAAGGAGGTAATCTATGCTGCTTAGAAAAGGTCCAAGTCTGAAAGCACAGACCAGCTTGATCTTTCAGCTATTTCTCCTTGTCACAGCCAGAACAAAAATCCCATCTCCTTGTTCTGCTTATGTTTGTCATTAAAAGCACTAAGGGACTGAGCCTTGGGACGCCACTGAAATTTTATCTATACATTTAATTATCATTGTAGCAGGCATTTAAGAATAATGAGGTCTTCATTCCATCACACAATCTTAGATCTGGCACAGCAATGTGCACTTGCAGCCCAGAAAGCCAACCGTATCCTGGGCTGCATCAGAAGCAGCATGGCCAGCAGGTCAAGGGAGGCGATTGTCCCCCTCTGCTCTGATCTCGTGAGACCCCACCTGCAGTACTGTGTTCAGCTCTGGGCTCCTAACCTAAGGAGGACATGGACCTGTTGGAGCAAGTCCAGAGGAGGCTTCCAAGATGATCAGAGGGCTGGAGCACCTCTCCTTCGAAGACTGGCTGAGAGAGCTGGCCTGGAGAAGAGAAGTCTCTGGGGAGACCTTACAGCAGCCTTTCAGTACCTAAAGGGGGCTTATAAGAAGGATGGGGACAGACTTTTTAGTAGGGCCTGTAGCCCTAGGACAAGGGGTAATCACTTTAAACTAGAGGGTAGAGTTAGATTAATTATAAATTCTTTACTGTGAGGGTGGTGAAATACCAGCACAGGTTGGCCAGAGATTGTGGACACCCCATCCCTGGAAGCTCTCAAGGCCAGGCTGGATGTAGCTTTGAGCAGCCTGGTCTAGTGGAAGATGTCCCTGCTCATGGCTGGGGGCTTGGAACTAGATAATCTTTAAGGTCCCTTCCGACACAAACCATTCTATAATTCTATGATCTAACAACCTAAACCACATACACTATTGAGGCATGGTTACTCATGAAAATGCTGTTTCAGGAGTCACAGTCATATCAAGAGGTTAGAAAATGTAGGTACATATAAGGCTGGGAAGTCTTCTTTTTCTTCTTCTTCATATTTCTTCACTTCTTCAACCCTTTTACCATGGTCAATGGAAAGCATAAATGGGCAAACTCTTCTATAGTTCTGCACAATAATGTACTTTCTGCTTCATCTTCTATAGCCCTGTAAAATTAATCGAATGCAAATGGAAAAAGCTTTTTTTCTACCCAATAAATGAAGGAATTAGTCTCAAAATCATCAATGGTTTTGTAGAAGGATACAAATAAATGAAACAATAGTAGACTATGCTCTACAGAAACCTGTGAAGAGCATTGCTGGAATCTGAATTACTTGAAAAAATTTGGTAAATCACTCTCAATATTCTATCTGCAAATAATTTTTTAAACTCTAAGGCCAATTAGCATTTATACCTTTTCTGCAAGCAAATCTCTGAAGTGAAAACTGATTTACCATGATCTGGCAGGTACAAAATAGAAATACCCCATTGCTAAATCAGGGTACTGCCAAGCGAATCAGGTCAGGAACTCTCATATACCCCTCCAACTGCATTCATATGCATCCAGCATGACTGACTTGCTGACTTGCCTTGACTAAACATAAACATCTTACACCTCCTCCTCCTCTTACGTCCTTGAACTTTTTGTTAACTCTGCTCGGTTTCGAGTCTGCTCCTTTGTTAAAGCTAGTGGAAAACAGCTAGCAATAGATTGCTTTATTTGATAGAGGAGACTATCTTATTTCTCTTTTCTTGTCCAAAAGCCATCTTATTTGCTGTTCCTAGACTAGAAATTTGCTAGAGCTCTATCTGTGTTTTACTTTTTTTTCTTCTACCAATGGATGTCTGTCTGGATCATAAATTACCTTTTCCTCCTTGCTTACTATGTATCTTTTTGATTCACCCCGTCTAGTATTTTTCCTAAACAATCTTGGAGAATATTGTTCAAGTCCTTGTATACTAAAATGTCCTCAAAATAATATATTAACACAGGTATTTTTTTCCTGCTCTATAACTAACAGTGCAATGCATACACAGGTTGTGTAAAAAAAGGTATAATTGTAGCAAAATAGGGAACACATATGCAAGAAGTGCTGCTTGCAGCTTTGTACTGCACTTGTCAGGCACAAATATTTAATAACAGTACATCTCCACTTGCTCTAGTAACTTTAACTTTTTCTGATCCCTGAACAATAGAATACTACTAAATTTTGTGAAAAAATTTATGTTTATATATATGCATATGTGCTTGGTAATAAATATTTCCTTTTTAAACAGTCTATTGACAATAATGTGTTAGTGTTTTCATTACTTGTTTGTATTCGCAGACTGCCACAATCTTTCATTTATATGGTACACATGTTTGTTAGCAATTTGATATACATTTTATAATTGGAGGTTTGGGATAACAGTTACTGGCTATTCTTTAAAAGTTTTTTCTGTGAGAGAACAGCTGTCGATCGCAATTTTGCTATTATAGCTATGCATGTACAGCCCAAATAAAATAATAAAAAATGTGAAAGCATTAACTGTAACTCATAAAATGTAATGATGCATTTTAATTGCAAATATTGGAGCAGTTTACAACTTCAACTTCTACAGAATTCCGAATCAGGAATATTAGAATGGTCAAACTTCATGGAAACTGTTCTTAAAATCTAAATTCACACATCTCTGATAAAATACATGCCAGAAATTAGAGTGCAATTGACAGTGAATACAGGTTGCACTTCTGCATTTCTACATTTCTAAACCAACTCTTGTTACGTTTTGCTTTTTTCTTCCAAATCTTTCTAACTACTGAAGTAAAATTGTGTTCAAATCTGAAAAATCTCTGCTTACAGCATTCTCCCCACCCACATGACTCTAAAGTTTGGTTCAACCATTTTTGTTTTTAATGAGGGTAGGAATCCATATCCATTTCATGTTGAGTAAGAGTATGCATGCACACCAGTTTTGTCTTCTTCCCTCTCTTCTGCTGTGTCCGTACTTTGGCCTTATCTGTGTAGGACTGATTCATCATTGACTGATTCACCTCAAGCCTCAGGAGGTTGCTTTTAACTGTTTATGGATTTTTTTCTTTTTTAAAATTAATCTAAAATATTTACTGGAGAAGACATACTCATGGTCTACTACACGGCCATTTAAACCAACTTTGGTTGCCATAAGGAATAGG
This sequence comes from Falco biarmicus, assembly GCF_023638135.1. NCBI lineage: Eukaryota > Metazoa > Chordata > Aves > Falconiformes > Falconidae > Falco > Falco biarmicus. Next base: position 34,944,867 of record NC_079296.1, read on the forward strand.
AGGGAAAAGCCCCTGGTGTAACAGCTAAATTACTGCATTGCTTCCGCAATTATATGTCATGGATCTGCAGTGCAAAAGGGGCAGTGATCTCCTTTGCACGGTGTATTGCTGATCACATGCACAAATCCAGGGTGTGCAGCCTTCCCTCTCCTTTCTCCTCCCTCCAACCTTAGCATTTCATTTTCTGCACTTACCATCTCAGGATCAAAGAAGCTGACATAACCACTTGGAAAAAAAGTACCATTTAAAGCTGCTTGCCTGCAGTACGCTTAGTACCTACAGAGCACTTCGTTCTGTTTTCTTCCCATGTGTGTTGTGTCCTACAGTGTGAATATCATCTTTGCATAGTGGAAAAAACTTGGTGTGTTCTGGCAAGAGTTCCAAACTGCCATTCCTCCACCTCACACTTAATTCAGTTTATACTGTAAAATATCCTGTCAGGTTAACCGAGTAGTTAAGCAGATATTTAGCAGTGCTCCGGGCATGCACTCCGTGTCCTCCCTACTCCACCATGTGCTTATTCGTTCATTCTGCTTTGTCTTCAGCAGGATTCAAGTATGTATTGCAGTTAAATGTACATTTGAATGCTTTGCTGAACTCAATCCCACTGGACTTGAGGAAAGTCCCCATAAAACAGTGAGCTAAGATCTGCTGCAAAGCAGGGCAGCAAGGCATTTCAAATAACAACAACAAAATAATCTGAAACAAACCCAGCTGAGTGAAACCACAATCAGAATTACCTTTTTCTTTAGGGTAGATTTTGTTAAAGTCTGGCTTAAATTTACTAGTGGCAGTAACAGCAATGGGTTCTGCTGCCACTACATCCTAGAGGGTGTTGCTTCGAAATGCTGCACATTTCCAACACAGCACATGAATGGCATAACGAGAGGGTCTGAGTGCCCGTAGCTCCAGACGAGCTCAACATCACTGTGACTGCTGTAAAATCCTGTGCACCACAGCGTGGAGCCAAACAAAAATTAGCAAACCTCAATTGCTGATCACTTTGTAAATTGATTCTCGGTGTATTACTCACCCCAGATGGATTCAGACACCTGCTGCTAGGTACTTCAACTTATAAAAACATAATTTCTAATTTTGGCATTAAAATGTGTACTAGGGAAAAGGGATGCTTGCAATGAATGCCTTTTTTTCATTAACTATTGCAATTAGACAACGCTCATCAGACTGCAGGACATTCCTTTGATGCAGCACTAGCCCTTATATAGGAATATATTACGTATAAACTACATTTTACCTGATAATAAATGATACTTTGGACAGCACTAAAACAGTTAAATGCATGTAGTAGCTGGCTCTCCCTCCAGTGCTCTCACTTACTGTGACTCAGGCTTATATTTTTAGCCAGACAGACCATTAATTTTCCTAGATGTTTATTATCCACATGAAATGTCCTATTCCTCTGGTATCAAGTGTTTTATATCTGTAGCTTCGCCTGTGTGAAATCAGTGAGATGACCAAAGACCTTGATATTATCCTGATGTTATTACTCAATATGACATCTCTATGCCTTGGTCCCCTGAGCATAGTAAAAGTAGTTTTATAGTCAATTTTGTTGCTGAATAAATCAAGCCACAATCCCCTTGCCCCTCCAAAATCCATGATTTCTTTTCCTGAGGTAGCCTAGGCACCAAAAGACATACTATACCACTACCTACTAAACTTCAGACTTCCAACGTAGATGATGAATTGCTACAGTTTATTAGACAACTCAACTTACTATATATGCCAAATCACATAAAACTTTGAGATCTTATTCTTATATTGTCTGCAATTTGTGAGAGTATGCTCTTTTCCTAAAGACCATGCTTTTAATGTTAAAAGCCAAGTATGACAGTTTTATCCCTTAACCAATGTGTAAATTTTCAGAGAAGTGACAGGTGGCCATATGTCATATTAAATAGGTAGTAAATCTTTTTTCCTGCTGCACTCTGTGTACTTCATCTATACAGCTTAGATTACTTTTTTTTACTTTTTAATACATACTCTTAAGTACTTCCCCTGCAGTGGAGTGTCAGTCTCTAAGAGCTGCCACTTCAAATAGCTTAGCTCACAGTTACAGCTTAATTTCACACTCTTCTTTCACATTACTCCCAGCATACCTGGGACTCTCCTTTGTTAGCATCTTACTTTTGTCTTCTATCAACTGCAACCATGTCAAGTACAATCACCCCTTTCAACCCATCCAACACATTCATGCTTTGTTTCCTTCTCCCTCTTTTATTTGCATCAGCTATCTCATCTTTTTTCCTTCGGAGGTGCTGTTCAAAGGTAAGTAAATTAAAGTATCTCCATAAATCTGGAACGTAATTTTGAGCAAAACTTTTCTAATGTTATTATTCATCTGTTTGGCAATTCTTTTAAATTAATCAACACTGCAAGGAGGCTTTCAGCTCGCCTCAAACACGAAGACTAAGAACTCTGTTTATGAAAACGACTCACACATTTGCTGTTTTCCCTCCCAGAGGAAAGCACTTGCTATGCATTTAGGAAACATGCTATTTAAACATAGTATGATAATAATATAAAATCTACTGTCAGATACACACTTAATGCTCAGGATTTGTGAGGAATAACAGTATTTTTGCTCATCATGGAGTCATGGAGCCTAGATACCTATTCCATCGTCTCTGGGAACTGGTGTGTCCATCTCTCTAGCTTTCTGACAGCCTCACTACACAGCAGCTTTGCATGGCTTGACCTTTCCTGCACCATGGATTATGCAAAGTCCAATCTATTGCCTTCTTCCTGTACCCAACACAGGATCTGCACTGATTTAAAAGAAAAATTCTATTTCCTTCTTGTATAGTCAGGAAGTAAATACACTAAGATATGTGCAGACTATGTGGATCCTAAGGAAACTGGTTAATAACAAACAGGAAAGATAAATAGTAAATAGGAAGAACAAAGGAATCAACTGGGGAGGTTTGACTATGCTGGAAATGCTCTGATTTGAAAGGAAGCTGATTCGCAGGCACAGAAAAGTGTTGTACCCTTGGCCACTATGCAGCCCACAGGACTTAGCTATGAAGTCTGAGGCTCTCCATGCACTGCTTGGGGTGAGACATGTACACAGGAGCAGAGGACACCAGACAGTAAGCAACCAATTTGCATGAGTGGTCATCCAAAAATGCTTGCAGCTTAATAAGAAGAGGAGGAAGATATACAATGGGAAAGTTGAGTTGCATATTGCACACAACTGTACCCTGATGCAGGAAATGATGCTCTACGAAAAGGAAGCAACCAGGCACGTATGTAATTTTTCACTCAGCTACAGTTGTGTCTCTACTGAAAACCATCTTTGTAAAAGCAATTGCTTAAATCGCCATTTCATCCCTCAAACAGCTTTTCTATTTCTATGGAAATACTTCAAAAAACAAATGGCAAGTAACTTAGCTGATGCAAAAGTAGTGTTGCACTTGTCCTCAAATGCAACATTTGAAAACAAGGAAACTAAAATGAAAGGAATATGCAAATTGAGCCTTATCTCTACACCCATATGCTTACAATGCATACACTCATTTACCTTAATATTATCTACAAATGTCCCCCAGTAAAGCTCTAAGCTGGTGCCACACAATTAAACCTATATATGTTAAAGTGGGTAAATTCTTTGTCCTTGATAACATCACCCTTTTAACACTACACTTTTATTTAACCATTTTTAAGCCCACAAACCCACCCATCTGCCACTTAATTACCATCAGTCAACAGAAGATCCATGCTCACTAAAAATGCCTCGTTTGCCCTTTGAGGAGCTCAAGACATGTACAGAATTTCTCTGGCCACGTCCTTTGATCACACAGATAGGAGTAAGGCAGAAGAGCAGTTATCTTACTCTTCTCTTTGAGCCCTCCAATATACTCCAATAACAAAAGCCACAACTCTGCAAGGATACCACAGCTAATGCCAGGATTATCAATCCAACTAATACCATGATGGCAGCTGGAGGACCTGAAGATAGTGAATTCACACCATACAGTCAACAGTATGCAAACAACAATTTTAATCTTCCAATGTGAAAACTTGACAAGAGCAGGAAAAGGCAAACATCTAGATTAAAAAGAATAGTGACATGGAAAAAACACAATACTGTCTGATAAACTGAGAATGAGAACACAACTAAACCTGCTCACAAATCAAGTATTAATTTGACAGAACTGACTTCTACACATCATCTAAATATCAACCACCTCTGAAGTCACATTAGAAAGCAATGAGTCTAACAGGTTGCTTTTAATTCTTGCATCTTGTAGCAGAAAGATTAAAAAGCAAGAAATGATAAAAAATATATAATAATATTAATGAAATAATGATTAGCATAATAGCTACTTAAGTGCATAATATAACAGCTTTCTTCACAGAACTTGCTTTCTGTGAACAGTGGTTTTGTGAAATCATTCTAAGTATTTTTGTCCTTGACTACATAGCTTTGCATAACTACTAGCACACAGGGATCTTTCAAAAGAATTCTGAAGCTTCTGAGCCAACTGCTATGCAACATGTGCTTCTGTGTAGCTTAGACTCACGCTAATGACCCAGCTCAATTGTCCTTTAATAAATTTCTTATCACTTGGGTTCCTTACTTCTGTATTTGATGATACTTGAAAGTGACTGTTTACTTGCCTTTTCTTACAAAAGTAAAGTATCAAATACATCTTCATTTTCTGTGCTGTATGAACACAAGTGCTCAGAAAAAGAAGAAAACACGACTTTGGCCTAGGCATTTTTCAACCACATCCTCTAAGGGGACAGTCACAGAGGGCACATGAAGTGAGGACATGAATGCAGTACAGAGAAACTTCTCTATTTAACCAGGTCTAAAAAAGTCAAGCATGTGTAAGAGAAAGATCCTGAGAGGAGGCAGAAGCTAAACAGCAGTCAGGTTTATTTTCCTTTTGCAATTTCCTCACTGTATGTGTTTTTATAACTAACTAAAAACATTTCAAAACCTTTATAAACTTCAGATATATGAAATTAAGGAAATAGTCTACCATTCAGCAAAGTAGGCACAACCCACTGCTAGTATATATGCTGCCATAAACGGCAAAACCGAGTTGTACAAAGAAACTCTAATCTTTAATAACCTTGATAGCGGTTATTATCCAACTAAAAACCCTGTGTCCACAGGAGAGGCAGTTCATTCATATGACATGCAGATACTGGTCTCAGCGGTAATTGCACACAGACAAGAAAAAGACAAGGTAACTCCCATGACTGAGGAAGGTTTTTTATAAGGACTACCTTCAAGGGATGATCATTTTGCCTCTCTAATCTTCACCCTGCATAAACCTCACAACATCCTTACAGTCCTCCAGAGGTTCCTGCCCCTTCTTCCAAAGGCAGTAAACTCTCCTCTGCGCCCCCCCCCCCCCCCCCCCCCCCCCCCCCAGGTTCCAGTCAAAGCTCTCTCAGCAAGGCCAGTGGTATTCTCCACCACTCATCTTTCAGTGCACGAGGACAGCCTGCTCCTGCGCTTTTAAGACTTCCTTCTTGAACATCCAGCCTCCCTGGACCCCTTGGCCCTTCAGGACTGTCTCCCAAGGGACTCTGTCAACCAGGCAAAAGTTGGCCCTCTGGAAGTCCTAGGTAGTGATTCTGCTGCCCCCCCCTCCTTATTTCTCTGAGAATCAAAAACTCTGTCATCTCATGATCACTATGCCCAAGATGTCCTCTGACCACATCACCCACCAGTCCTTCTCTGTTAACAGCAGGTCCAGTGGGGCACGTCCCCTGGCCGGCTCACTGTCCAGCTGTGTCAGGAAGTTATAATCCACACGCTCCAGGAACCTCCTAGGCTGTTTCCTCTCCGCTGTGCTGTATTTCCAGAAGACAGCCGGTAGGGTGAAGTTCCCTGCAAGAACCAGGGCTAGCAATCGTGAGGCATACCGCATAGTCAGAACTCAAAGTTTATTAAGTACCTTGATCAAATACTTTCTTCTCTAGGTGAAAGGTGAAAAAAGCAACTGACTGCTATTGCTCAAGTAAATAATGAAATAAAAGTAACACAGACTAAAGCTTTTGTCTAGACAGAAAATCAACTTTGCATTAGACTACCTCAATTCCTATGAATCCCCCCAATAACTTTATAATGTATGAAAGTACACATTATTAAAGCCTTTACATATGCTATTTTAAAATATATCATGTGAAACTTAGCTATAACTGACCTGGAATAATTTAATGCCTTACTGAATATACATTTTCCATACATGATGTGAAAAACCATCTGAAAGCCTAGTATAAGAATGTAAAAAGTTTAAGTAAATCTAAAGCAACACTACATCACACCATGACTTGAAAAAATATTTATCATGAGAAATCTACACGGAAGCAAAAAAAATAACCCTTTAATCCCATACATGAGTAAAGGTTAGGACATATATTAAGACACAACTTACTTGTCTCATATGTACCTACTTCTGTGTAAGCATCCCCATAACAGTAAAAACACACTAACTTTGCAGGGCATGGGATCGAGACACACCAAAGAGGACATAAAAGGTACGGAATGGAAAACCACAGCAATGCTAATATAAAGGCATGATAACAACTACTGTGCAAGGGAAAACTTCCCTTTAAATCTTCTTAGAGCTCTTAACACATGAAAGATAAGAAAAATCCTTCCCCAGTTTAACTGTACCCTAGTCAAACAGCAGAAGCAGGAACAAAATCTCCATTATAAACTTTATGTCAAGTAGCACAGATAAAAGGAGAGAAAATAATATCTCAGTGTGTATACCTAATTGGAGTCTCTAGTTTTCCCAAATAACTGGCATATTTGACTTCTCCCAGCAGGCAAGTGTGTGTCAATAACACAGTATTTTAGCCTACCAAAAACTACACTGATCAAAAGAACATTGCAAAGACTTTAAAAGTGCAACAAAGGACAACCAAAAGTGTTCAGAGGTTTGTAGACTGAGTCATATAACAAAAGATTAGGACCTGGCTCCTAGCAAGGCAAAAAAGGGAGACCAAGTGGAAATCATATTGACATGAACCAAATCCTGGAGGAGAAGGGTCAGGTTAATGTGAATGCTTTTAGAAAAAGCAACTAACTGAAAAACAAGAGGTCATGTGTAGAGGTTTTAAAATGAACTAACCTACGAGCAATTCCATATTTTTATCCAAATAGATGGCTAAAAAGGGACCACAGCAACAGAAGGAAGCCACGGCCAGCACTGCTGTGAACGGCTGCACACCCCTGATGGAGAGGCTGCAGCTCAGGGCTTTCTGGTTTGGAGGACAAATAAAGACAAAGCTGCTCAAGCTTCTCTACCCTAAGCTCCATCTCGCACCTCTGTATGTGAAAGAATGACCTTTTGCTAGGAAGAGATAGTGGCATGTGGCCAATACTGAGAGGAAGTATGTACTGAGGAAAGCCATACATACTATAACTACATTTCTACGGCACACAATGAGTCCATAATGCAGTTATTTTATTACAGCCTAAAATAATGGTTTAGTATGTACACAAAATACTCAAGTATGCCACATTCCTATTCTCTATGATATCTGTAGAAAGGGAAAAGTAATCTATGATTCCTTATTCTTAAAACATAATGCATATGACTTTTCTGTACTGTACTGACAGCTGCATGAAGCTCTTACTCTTCCCCAGTAGCCCAATATCAGGTTCATATTTGACAGTCACGTACGACACCAAGTAAGAAATATATTCAGTGCATTTCATAAAATAGGTGAAAACGAATACCCTTATCTTTACAGAGATTATGATCTTCCCCCAGTGGGATTACTGAATTGCCCTATTTTATCTTACCATTTTCACTTGCCTAGGACCTGACAAAATTTTCCCAGAAATTTTTCCATTAACATCAATGGAAATTGAGTTCAGGCCTACATTTTCTTCATGTTTTTGGAAATTCTGTGTTTTCTGAATCAATTGTTCCCAAAATGAATGAAAGCCTATTTGGATACAGGGAAAAGTGTATTCTAGAAGTATTGGGGTGCGGGGTGTGTGTGTGAGGGTTTTTTTTTAATCAAGTGGGTTGTCACCTTTTAAATATATTTCCAGTTCAGCATACCAAGAACATCATTTTCACTCTTACCATGCCTTAGTATTGAACTAATTAGCAGTATTGCAATACCCAAATCTGATTATGAACAAAGATAAGAGACATTGCATCCATTTTTCCTGCTGTTTTCATGGTAAGGCACACTACATGACAAAGTGTAAAAAACTGCTAGGTGACTTTAAAGAGGAACAGCCAACGCATCATCCCGAAGTAGACAGACAGGGAATAAAGAACTGGAATAGACATCCCAAGTTTCCCTATGCAGATCCCTGCCACTATTCACCAGTCATCAGTTAAACATCTTCTAAATTTATCAAGCTATATATTGGATCATAAGAACATTTTCTGTGCCTATGTTTTTCCCAGCCCCTCCTGAAAAGCTGTTTGCAAAAGTTCATTTCTGTGATGACCTGCATGTAATTTCCACAGTTAATGGACTATTTTATCTATTTTCAAATAACCTCTTTCACCTCTAGAAGTTCAGTTCCTATCTTACCATGGCTATCACTGCTCCAGCCAGTTTCCTACTCCCTGAACAACACTTGACTTAATCATTATCTTTTGTAGTTTTTTTAATAAACCCTCATGTGAGAACATACCAAGTACTTTCTGAAGTCCAAATACAAAAGATCTACAGATAGACTGAAGTGTCTATGAAATGTGTTGTGCTTTGGGCATTTCCAATAACATTTACCTCCACCCGCTTCGGACTTCATTGCTCCCCTTGCTCTCTCTGGATGTACTGGGCTGATGTTTGTTTCTCTTTTATTTGCTTTGTAGATCAACACTTTCCAACACCCAAAAAATAACTTTTTTTTTTTTTTTTTTTAAAATCTGCTTTTCACTTCCTTTGAGGCTTTTCTTGCACTGAAAATGCTCTTGAGGTGGTAAGTCTTCACAGATGCCTGGAAGCTTTCCTTCCTGTTCTTAGACTGCAAGAGGCAAACAGATCTTCACCTCTGATCTAAAGAAATTTGTGTCCCCTCCACATACAAATCAATTTGATCCCTTCAGTATAAGTCTGAATTGACTAAATGCCCACAGTTACTATGCATCCAACCCACATAAAAGGAAGACACTTCAATTTTTAGATGAAAGTAAAATGAAACAAAGGAAGAAAAAACTAAGTCCAGGAATACTTTGTTCTTCACATCCAATCTTTCTGCTTTGCTTTCTCTAGTTTAACAGAAGCAGAGGAGTTGCAGATGCAAACTACTGGAGGCTGGGATTTGGGAACTGTTACCTTTAGAGAGGCTTATTCTAAATAATTTGCTATTTCCAGTATTTCCTCTTAATTCAGGTGAAGTGGCGAAGTATAAGAACATAGTCTGTAAAGGAAATTTGTTCCAAAGAATGCTCTCAATGCAGAAAAAAACCCCAAGGAAATGTAACAATAATGATTCAAACAGAAAATACAAGCACAAAGCATAAACACAGCAAATACAAAGCTAAAGAGCAAGTAATTGATACCAGAAATTTTAGAAGCCCCAGTGACAAACAGAACCAAATTTCTCAGAGAAAATGAGCAGACAGTGGGGAACTAAACCTTGTAAAGTTTTCCAACCAAAAAAAAATGCACCCAGATCTTAACCACAGTGCAGACCAGACAGTGATTATACATGCTGATCACAAGAAATCCAAATCCTACAAGGAAAGAGATCTGATAAACTAAATTTGGTGGAAATAAAATGAAATTCCATGAGAAAATAACACAGGTGACAATGCACGTAGATTAGTGAACACCAAGTACACTCAAAACCTGGCATTTGGTGTATGTCCATAGCTGTGAAAGATTTATGGCTTCAGTTACAGAAAGCCACTTTTCACTGAAACTGCTCAGACATCATTTCTCCATGCCAAACTTAGAAGTACAAATACTGTTCTCCTCTGCTGCAACTAATACAAAACCAGAAAATACCAGATGTTCTGGATAGGCTCTTCAAAACATCAGATAAAAGTACAGAAGTATGGTATACCACATACTAGATGTACAAATGTTTAGGAATGTTTAGGAATTCGGGGTGGGGGGGTGGAATAAGAGGGAGGTAGATGAGAGGCCCCAGCAGCAAGTGGCAGAACTTCACAACTGACATAGCATAATTCTGCACTGTGAAACAGGGGTTACGGTGTCACAAGACAGGGTCCGTTCACTGAATGAAACAGCTACACAAGCATTGCAGATAATCAGCATCACGTAAAAATACAGAAAGACAGAAAAGCAGTACTGATTTGAGTATCTCACTTTGAAAGCCGTGAGGCAAGTATGAGCCACAGTACATGATGACACTTAAGCCCTAGGACAGGACACCACACTTATGTTTTATCAGCAACTTGTCCTTCAGTACCTTGATGGACATCCACTGGTCAACATGACAGCTCATCCTACCTCAAAAACGGACTGAACACTGCTAATTGTCAGGCCATTTGTTTGACATTTATAGCCTCTTTTGTGTTTGAGGTGCAAGACATGGAGGAATCTGGGGGAATTAAATATAAATAAATCTCACCTTTTTTCTTTTTCTTTTTAGCTCAATTTTTCCACAGTCAGAGCGCATACATGGACAATGCTAGCATCAACATTTGACTCCTCACTGGAGTCCATTTATTTTATTTTACCAATTAAGTTGATTATTTAGAGTAGCCCGTGTGGAGTCTACTGAAATTGTGTGTGCTATGGATAAAGAAATCTGAGAGCATGTGGAGGTTAAGTTCCATCATGTACTGCCATCCACGGAGGATGAAGGGTGGCATATACAAGCAGCTCACCAAGAAACTGAAATCTGAAACAAAACATTGCCACTGCCAACATATTGTAAGGGTACAGGACCACAGCCCCACAAAATACAGCACTGAGGTATCAGCAACATTTCGTATGAAAAGTATGACAGAGGCTCTATACTCAAGATCTTTTTAATGAACCTTAAAAACAGAAGCACAATGCATTATTTTCATAATAATCACTATATGTATATTATCAATGCTGGCATGTTTCTCTCTGCCATTTGTTTTCTTGAAATTACTTCAGCATATTTTTCCTGATTTCAGGTTGTTTGTCCCATTCATTGAATTTATACGTGTTGTTTCAATAACTTCAATTTATATTGAAGTTACTTAAAATCATTTATTTGACATTTCATTGGAAAAGACAGAAATGAGAAATAAAAACTTCTTGGTGAATTTCCAAAGCTTATATGCATTCACACAACAATTAGTGATAACTTCACCTCTCCAAACTTGTGCATCCTGAATGCCAAATATTAACTTCTTTTGATCATATTAAATTAAAATACAATTACTGCAATTGCTAACCGTGAACAAGTGTAACATGATGAATTATACGGAAAATGTTTACTGATTAGGATCTGAAATAATTTACTTAATGAATTTGAAGTCTACTTTTACTCATTTAGACTGACGATGATTTTAAATATTTTTACCTACTCTTTGGGGGGGTGGGGTGGGGGGGGGTGGGGTGGGGGGGTGGGAATAAAGGGGGCAACATACTGTGCCAAATGCAGGTTCTCTTTCAGTGAAGGTATTTCCTGACATAACACTTCTAGAGTTTCCTCTCCTTAGTTTCTCACATCTAAAATGAAATAAAACACATCTTTAAAACTTAATTTACTAGTACTATTTTTACACATGTCCTTTGCGGTACTCCACAAAACTTTTTATCATTCACCCACCTTCTGTAAGTATGTGTGTAAGAAACTCTTGAAGTGTTTAACAAGAAAAATTAAGGTATATGTTATTCTTCAACTAATCACAGTATTATTTCTATTTGAGGCCTAGCTTTCCCGTACTACCCCCTAACATAAGATTGTTTAGCTATGCAAAATGTTTTAGTAACACATTCAGTCTAGAATTGTTTTCCTTCAAGATCTGCTTGCAAACATTTTTTTCTTTGCACATTTCCAAGGCAGACCTGGTTATTGGGATGGTAAGCAGAAAAGGGACAGAGTATATCAATTCTATCAAAAAATTTTAAGTAAATGGATTTGGAAGAAAAATCTTACAATTAAACTGAAAATTATACAATCGCTAAATTACCTTTTTATCCATCTGTGTACTGGACTATAGAAGCTACTTGGAGTAATCAGGACGTGCTAGTACCAGTTTCCTTTTGAAACATCCTAACAACTATATTTAATATTTCCATCTCTCTGTGAATATTTCATAGACAGGAATGCAGAACAGAGGCACTTTGGGGTCTGGTTCTGAAAGCAACTCTTGATTTCTCCCACTTGCAGCAGGGTCCCTCCACATCAGGGGAAGTACCTATCTGACCCTCACAGTGATGCTGTCACAAAGTTGCAAATTCTAGGTGATCAAATGCAGAGGTGTCCCTAACTGTTCATCTGCATTTACCATTCAATCTTCTCCTGGCTTGTGTGGCCAAAGCCTTGACAGTACATTCAAACATCCATCTTTAAAAAGAATCCAGAAGTAGCCTTTTCTTGCTCTCGTCAGTGTGAATAATGTCTTTTTTACCTCCCTGTGGCTTTTCCTCTTCCAAATATTTTCTTTCAGCCTGTGTCTATACCACCCTTGGAACACCTGAGCTGACAGAAATCTAAGCTACATCCACACACGTTTCCTCCTGAATAGCTAAAGCACACAGCAAACCTGGTGTAGGTACATTACGTTCAGATTTGCTGTAGCATATGGCTGTACATGGGGGTACACAGGTCTAAAGATCAAGGATCCACAATCTCTGAATTACACCCCTGTTCACAGCACAGGCAAACAATGATCATACTGGGGAAGCAAGGGCTATGCTGTCTGGATTTGTGGATAACTACCTGCTCTCTATTTTGTTGTGTATTCTGAGATTCAAATACATCTGTGGTCCACTGTGGCAAATTTTCATCATCACAGCAGTTATATCTTTATGTGCAATTCTATCAATTCTCATGCCAGCAACAGTCTATCATATTACAAAAGCTGTGTTGGGAGGTTATCCATCTTGCTGCTCAGAGACGATCGGTCTAAACCACACACAGTTCGTGCAAGACAATACAAAAGATGAGTCAGAAACGAGCTATTCTCTTTAAAACAGTAACTCTGTTTTCATAGCAGTTTTAATGAGTATTATCTGATATATGGCTGGTATCTCTTCCCAATAACAGAAATCAGAGGTCTCTTCTCCCCCCAATTCTCCTCCTCTTTCCAGCCATTATGTGAAATCCTCTTCCCCCACCAACTTCACATGTACAAAGACCTCCTTGAAAGGAATAAAACCAAAAAGCAACTGCTGGTTGTGTTTTCAAAAGCTCAGAGTCTAATTTCTACAGTCTCAAGATCTACAACTGCAACCAGGTTTCTGAACCCAGTCATACAAAGGGACATTTTAAAAACACCTGGTTTCTGAAGGTTTTCAAAAAGGTTTCTGAAGGTTTCCTTGCAGAAATGCACTGGGTTTTCTAGTTAGTGTACTGCTCCCTCCTAAGTCACGCTCATCTGAAAAGCCACTTTTCTTAAGAGTCTCCTGGCTTTTGATTTAGTGCTCTTGATCCTAAGGGAGAGCTCTGCAAACAATAGCAATGATAAGGTTATAAAGAGCCATTCAATTGTTAAGCCATTTTAGGCATCTGGAACAACAGCTGCCTATGTATGTTTTCACAGTGGAGATTTTACTTATCACTTTATGCAACACAGAAGCTTTTTCATGCAATTCTAATCACTTAAATACAACTCCAGTTTCCTTCTATCATGCTCAAACCTGCCTTATTACCTACAGACCACGCAAATTTCATGTATCTTTCACCTGGCACAAAGGTAACAAACCTCCCTGTTTATATTATGTATACAAAAACCCACTCCATGGGTTCTCCTCTGGAGTAGCTGTCCAAGCACTATCAACCTGAACTGTACGTTTAGATGTGATTTAACTCTACTGACGCTTCTTTTCATCTCTTTCTTTGGTTCTAGCGGTCACATACCTCTCATTTCCAATACAGTTCCCTTGTCACTGTAGAACACACAGACAGCTTTGAAAAGCTAAAACTAAGGCTTGACTCTAACTTCATCACAAAAGAAGGTGTTATTACCATTGCAAGACTGTTAGCTTTGATGCTTTTCTCCTACCATAAAGGCCATCTTTCTTTAAAACTGAGCAAAAGTGACAGTCAACAGGTCTAAAGCTGCCAAAATTTGCCTCTTTTTTTTTTGTTACACTGTGTAATGTTTAAAAGACATATTATTAAAAAAAGATAGATAGAGGGGAGGCTGAAACAAAGGCTGGTCACTCAAAGAAAGAAGCAGGGTTAGTATCAGACACCAGTAACAGCTCTGGCTAGGCAATTTCTGAAACAACCTCACTACAAGAAATAACCTAACAGAAAGCAACATCATAAAAAAGTTCTTCTGTTTTCCTCTGCTGTTTTTCTTGTCTTCAAGAGTTCAACACCAATCCAATTCTAAGTATTATCAGCTTCTTGAAGGACTAAAAATTATCAGACAAGATAAAATCCACATATGCATGTACACTTCCACCGATCCACACTGACGCTTACAGAATTTTTCAGTTAGTGAACAAAATGTCAACAGTTATGTTCTACTCTTGATAGTATGGATTATAGGACCTATCTGCTCTGTAGTTTTTCGGAGCCTTAAGGAATGACATTTTTTTTGAATAAAATTAAAAAAAAAATAAAAAAGGCTATTTATTTCAAATCTCAAGCTTACAAGCTTTTACTATGAAATAAAGGATATAAAAGTAGTGGCTCATGAAATAATAGAATGAAAAAAATCTTTTATCAAGAGCTAGATAGTTTGCTGATAAACTGTCTCATGTAACCCAAATGCTGGAACCTCCCTGTGGTCTCTCAGCCCTGCTAACAGCCAGAACCCCTTCTGCTCTCGGCACTCCTCCTCCAGGCTCTGCACTTCCCACATGTGACACAAATGGAGAGCAATAATGTATGCTGACTACAGAGGAACAATAACAACAGCAGTGTTTGTAATTTCACTAGTAACCTTAGGTGGTAATCACAAGTGACTGTATGTAAGAAATACGTTCAATCTAGAGAATATGAAAAGGTATGTATGAAGTACATGTTTTCATTGCCATTTCCTGAGGGGTTGACAGGATGGCAGCAAAGGCAATGCCAGAGGAACCTAATGTAACTTGTCTGCAGGAGATCAAACACAGGCTTTCACATTTTTGTTTAGGTTGATGTTTCTCATCTATACTCTAGTCTTCAGTGCAGAGACACCTAAACACTGTAGTTATTACATGCCGTTCACATTTGACAATTTCTTTTATACCTCTGAAGGTAATAAATTTCAAACAATAAAATCTTGATTTTAGATACTCTGAATTTGTCAGGGAACCATACAAATGTATGAGAATACCTGTATTTTCCTCATGAACTGGGTGTATATAATACTATCTTGAAAGTAGATTCTGAACCTGGAATCTTCCGATTAAAAAAAAAACAAAAACAACTCCTCAAGGAGGACATTCGATGAATTAAACCTGCTTTTGTATTAATCAGATTTTGTCAGGTGGGCTTTCCTCAGTAATTTTCTTTCACAAGTGTAGTAATGACAGCACCTCAGAAAGAGGGCAAATGGCACTAACTGTCCAGAGATGCCATGAGACACAAACTTCCAGCAAACTTACAAGATCATAAATGTGAGAACAAGTTCTTCAGTAATCAACATATCTAGTCTCACTTAAAAACACGTAATCACAGAATTAAGATAGGAAAGATTATTTTAAGTAATACTGTCGTACTAAATAATATAATGACCACAAACATTTTGAGATGACCAATTTTAAAAAAAAAAACAAAACCAAAACAACTAATTCTAACGTTGCAGTCTGCAGTCATTTATTTTTTGGTACGTGGTTATAATTACATGTATCCTTTTTTTAAAGTTCTCATACATTTGGTGACTTAGCTTCACCTAGTCAAACTTCAATAATGACCTGCTGAACTTTTAAATACTGAACCCAGGAAGTGAGCTTTTAATGCCAGCTGCTGTTGTGATCAGTGCTGTGATCTATAACATCAGCCCTGTTTTGTCACTTTAACAGAATAACCTTGCAGGCATTTTTTCAGGCAGGGTCAATTTAACACCTGGTTTCAGCTCTGCTTTCAAATCATCAATATAATTCATATGGAAGCCTGCCAGTGCAGAAAGCCATACTTGTACACGTTTTGGTGTATTTTGTGGCTTAACAAAAATATAGACATACACATATAAAGAAAAACTGGAATGGCTATCACTAAATGTAGCCAGGGATCACAACAAAGAAAACTAACTAAAATAACTCTGGATACCCCCTTACCCACCCCGTCCCACTCCCCAGTTATTAGACACATCACTTACTAGGTTATTTCTCTGTCCTTAACAAGTACAACAAAACTTGCAATGACCTCCTCTATAGCACTTAGGATCATAAAGTCTTCTTTCAGTCATGGGAAAACATTCTGTTGAACTAGTTCATTATTCATTTATTCTAATATGTGATATTGGGACAGCCTTTTTTTATTGTAGATAACACATATTTGGAATTATGGTGAGGCATAATCACGTGGGCTGGCATTTGTTTTCTGCTTATAGTAAAGAGCGTGTCACTTTCCAAGCTTGTCATCTGCAGGTATATGGTTCTGTGCACACACAGCAAGACATAGGAAATGTAACTTCTTTGCTGTGCTTGCTGATTAAAAGTTTAAAGGCTGTTATTGGAGTGGGGGGTTGGAAAGAAAGATTTGCCATAAAATAGGAACTGCAAGATGACTGGAATTAGCCATA
Organism: Falco biarmicus; assembly: GCF_023638135.1. Classification (NCBI taxonomy): domain Eukaryota; kingdom Metazoa; phylum Chordata; class Aves; order Falconiformes; family Falconidae; genus Falco; species Falco biarmicus. The sequence goes on from NC_079296.1 coordinate 34,961,687, forward strand.
GAATGCATGCTTTCTCCCCCCGTTTATAACATTTCCAGTTATACTCCTGAAGCTTGATACTATAGGTAAACAAAGCTATAAAATATTAACTACATTCATTAGGGCACACCAAAGAATGTTTTGTATGACAGGACAACAAAGCAAACAGAAATGAAGCTTCCCCTTTAAAATGCAACAGATGCTGTGTGCTACTGAAACAGACCTACATGAAAATTTCATGCTGGGAAACAGCTGGCTAAAATTCCATGGTTGTCATCTTTTGTGTAAGTTTGGCTCAACCAGCAGATCAGAAATGCACTCGAGGGTACCTATACTGTAGGTGTTAATTCTTCACATTCAACTTAAAAAGCTTCAAGTGGATGCACCTAGCTGAAGAAAAAATATGCAAAAATCAATGCTCAGTACTATCTCTTACAAGCCTTTCCCTATTTTAAAGCAAACCAAATCAAGCCATGCAAATCAGAAGTTGGAATAGTATTGTCAAAAGGTCATCTTGCAGAAACACAGGCGATATACAGCTGAAATGCGGAGTCTGGATGCTATGATAAAGATTGAGACCAGGAAGCATACTCTGGAAAGTATTTTCATAAAGCATATCGCCAATATACAGCTAACATGACCCAGTCTTGACAAAAGTTGTTAAACAAAGCATAACACTAAATCAATAAAAAATAAAAACTGCCTTGAAATGAACAAATTGTACAAGCAGTCTTTCTCCTCCTTCACTGGTTTTCTTGGGAAGCCTATTCAGAGAGTTAAATGTTCACAGGTGCCAGCACTCACCTGCAGTCACTACTGCACTAAAGGGATCTATTACAGCATTTCCATGGACTGAGAACAGTAGGTATTGCTGTTATTTCAGAGTCTGTACTGAGTGTACTCTATGGTTAGTTTCATTTTGAACAGAATTGCTAAAATACAGTATTTCTATTTTCAATTAGATCAGTAAACACTCACTGACACCTGTGATTAACTTTAGGAATAAATACCTGAAGTACATGTTATTACAGATGTTTTCTTCTATATCAAAAGGAAAAACAGAGTTCATTGAGGTAAATTCTATGCAGGTACACACAAAGGCCACAATGTTTAGAGATGACCTTCACAACAGACAAAAAAGCAAGATATCTGGAGTCTGTTGCTAGTCCTGACAGATGAGGATTCAGGCAGCAATCTAATTTAATCCCTGATTGCCTGCCCAAAAGTTAGGAAGTTTTATGTATGTTTGGTAAAATACTAGTGCTATCTGCCCCAGCAAAGCACATGTAAAGTCACCTGAAGCACTACCTGGAAGGTACACAGAGGTGCCCAGTTTCAAAATACTGCAACTTGCCAGGAACGAGGAAGAAAAACGCTATGATAAATATGACACTTGTAAAAGACCTCATTAAAGGTTAGGTTCACAGAAGTATGTAGCAGTAGGAAGGTAAACACAAAACAGACTTCTTGAAAAGTCTTGGCTAGGCAGTGGCCACACATGCCTGTGTTTCATAAACACTTTATTTTACTACAAACTCCTTTCATTGACTTTGGACATACCACGTCCCATGGCTTGGGACACATCAGTTGTGACAGAGCTAAACAGCTCAGCACTCACATACAAGCCCTCCAGAAGCAAAAATTGAGATCCTTGTGAGTCTCCTTGAGATGATTGTGTAGCACTACAACCAGTTTCTACAGAAATTGTATTAATATTTTGTATTTTAAGACTTGGGTTCAGTTTCATGTTTTCCATGAGGGCACAAACTCCCATTCCCTTGTCAGTGAAGCCACTTCCAGTGTTGCATTTTGACGATGTCCTTATGACTGCAAAGCAAAATCTTCTTCTAAGGGAAGAAAAAGGGAATAAAGAGGGAACATGGGTTTAAAGCAAATACACAGAATTGCCTCCATTTTGGCTAGAGGCAGGTTTCATAACGGCAGGTATTTGGTTGTCAGAGATTTTACCCAAAAGCAATCTTTTCTGTTGTGGTTTAAACTCGGCCAGCAACCAAGTACAACACGGCTGCTCACTCGCTCACCCCTCACCCAGAGGGATGAGGAAGACAATTGGAAAGGAATGTAAAACTCAAGGGTTGAGATAAGAACAATTTAATAGGTAAAGCAAAAGTCGCACATGCATGCAAGCAAAGCATAACAAGAATTCATTCAGTACTTCCCATGGGCAGGCAGGTGTTCAGCCATTCCCAGGACAGCAGGGCTCCATTGTGCAGAACGGATACTAGGGAAGACAAATGCCACAATGCCAGATGTTACCCCCTTCCTTCTTCTTCCCCCAGTTTGCAAACTCAGCATGATGTTCTACAGTATGGATTATCCCCTTGGATAGTTCAGGCCAGCTGTCCTGGCTGTGTCCCCTCCCCATTTCCCGTGCCCCTCCAGCCTTCTCAGTGGCTGGGCCTGAAAAACTGAAAAGTTCTTGACTTAGTATAAAAATGTAGTATAAATTGACTTAGCATACCCAGCAACAACTAAAACCATCAGTGGGCTATCAACATTGTTCTCACATCAAATCCAAAACACAGCAGTGCACCAGCCACCAAGAAGAATATTAACTCTGTCCCAGCTGACACCAGGACATCTGTTTTGCCGTATGAAGAAAAAGTTTGCAAAATAGGTATTCTGTTAAAAAAAAAAAACCAACAAAAAACTCTAAAAAAATCAGAACCTTTAAGAGTGAGTGATTCAAACACGGTAACAGTCAAAGCTGAATTGTCCTTCAGATGTCTACTTGAAATTTTTCCAACAGCTTTCATATCTTCACAATATTTAAGATGAAAGAAATAAAATAAGTTCTTCTTACACTGACAGGGAAAGAGAATACCTCCTGAACTACTCCATCAATAATAAAGTGGGTGTGACAACCTTCCCATCCCCTTATATTCGCCACTTTTTCTTGCAATGCAGCTTTTTTTTCCCCACTCGGGTTTCTTTTTTGGCTAGATAAACACTTTGTTGTGAAACAAAAAATATTACTAGAAAGGGTATGTCTCCTAAGCTTAATAAATGCAACCTCAAAGGTGAAAACTGCATTTGTTACAGAGATTTCAACTTTCCAAATACAAACCTGTTAATAAATGCATGCATTTCAAAGAGAACCAAGCAAAAAGGATGACTGCAAGAAGTCAACACCTGACAAGAAATCCAGTTTCCAATATACTTTTTGCAATCACTTCATTTTAATCAGCCAGTACCTATTTTGCAGAAGGAAAGAAAGAAAACTCCACTGAAATACCAACCTTTAACAAGTGCTGTTAAAGTAACTTTCTAGTAATGTACTTCAATGTTATTTTTTTTGGTTACACTCTTTAAAAAAGAATTCTCCAAACAGCAATCCAACTCTGAGAAAGAATTACACAAACATACAGGTAGCTTAAAGAAAAATTATAAATTGCAAACTGTATTGTAGGTCCTGACACAAGCCTGCATAGCAGAATTCCTCTTAAATACATCATGGTGTTTTCTTTTCCTTTCATCACAAGTTCCCGAGTATTCCTGTTAATTTCCCAGATGTGTTTTTAAAAACTACACACTTATCTGAACTTAGTGGTCCTGAACAGAAAAGATTTATCTCTGTCCATAATACTAGGCGAGTCTTTCCAGCAACAACTGCAGGCCTAAACACAGCATGATTTTATCAAACATTGTCAGTTTTTAACTAATTATACTGTAGAGCCTTGTTACTATTAAACTACTCAACCAATTTTAAGTAACATAAACGTTAAAAAAAAATAATCACTGGATTTCAAATTCACAGATGATTTTGTATTTTCGCATGGAGCAGGCACTTCCAATTTTATGAACTGCATTTATTATTCTCAAGTATGTGAAGAACAGGACTGCCCCCCTCCCCCCGCCCAACCCGTTGATAATTCATAAACGTGAATTCGGGTTCTCCCTTGAGTCTCCTTATGTTGTACAACAGTACTGGCAAGGCAACTTTTTAGTTCCCTCCTTTGTCTACAGAATAATCGATAGAAGATTCCTGGAGGGAAACACTGTGAAGAAAAAGCATACTTTTATAAGCCCTCATTAAAGCTGGCTGTGCTACTACAAGAGGTTTCTCATGAAGGGAAGGAAAAGAAGTATTATTGCTCCCTATCTGCAAAGACAAAATGTAACCTTAGAAGGGTACTTAACAAAAGAAATAATGCAGATATTTTTAATTTTACCTGTTAATATCCGATGTTTAAACCACTCAGGTAATTTGTCTCACTTCCTAAGTACTCCTAAAAATACCACACACTTTTAACAAAATATTTAAGTTATATTCAGAAACATCTCTGCTTCTTTAAGCTTTTCTTTATATACCACAGGCACAGAAAGGCTGGGCTGGCAGAGTATTAAGCAAATGGGCAAAGGAGAAAGAAAGAGGCAGTGCTCCTCAGCAGACAAGCGGTCCTTGGCTCTGCAGAATGCCTTGGCCCCACATGCCAATTCACAGACTGGCAGTGCAAATCCTGATTCAGATCCTACTAAATGATTATGAACGACCTGTCTGGGTCTATACTTAAATAAAAATAACAACTGAAAATGAAAGATACCATGGTGATGAGAGGTACATCACCACGCAGCCCAGACAGTGCTGTGTCCAACACAACCGTCCACTTGCAGTCAGAGAGAGGTAGACAGTACCTTCTATCCACCAAGCATGAAGTCTTTGATAAGAAGCCTAACTTTTTTCATGGCCTTCTACTATGCTATTCTTCAGCACAAGTACAAGTACATTTTTCTTTATTTTCTCCTTCACTTACGATGTCCCTCTTCTGATCCTGTGGGGATATAGCTCTGCTAGTACATTTTCATTTACTGTGCCCAGGTCAAGGACTGCTGAGAAAACAGTATTTTATAAAAAAGCATTACTCTATTTGCCATTGCTAAAAGGTCAAGCACACAAAGTGTACATACATCTAGCTTTTGAAGGGACCACAGCTTCTTGAACATCAATATTACTGCTTAAAAAAATGATGTACTTCCTGCACTTTGAAGAACCAAGACTGGAAGAAATTAGCAGAAATGTTTTTCCCTCACTAGTGTAACTGTTGCTTTTGATAGCACACTGCCTAGAACTGGCACTGAGACATCCTCTAAGATGGGTCAGGCTCTGATCCCACAGTAACAGCTGTGCACAGGCTCTGCTACACCACAGTTGAGACCTGCAGGACAAGGTAAACACTTAAAGCAGCTCCAATTCAATGTTGCCTGTTCGCCCTGGGGCCAGAACCATGATGTCCTCAGGCCCGCCCATCACGGAAAGAACAGACTCCTGCTGTAACCAAGCTAAGCCACCATCACTGCCTTGTAACAGCTGCACTACAACAGAACTGTGTCATTGCCCCATCTATATCTATCAATTTGACGCATATGAGGAAGAGTGAATTTGGGAGGCTTAACTAGCATCAGATACAGCACTGTGGGGACAGAAGGAAGGATGGGGGATGTTCATTAGTAGTGTTTGCAACCTGTAAAGATGAGATTGCTCTCTAGTTGCCTATTCACTCCCCAGCACATAAAGGTTCACCTGTAAAAAAAGCTACAGGATGGGTCAAGCATTAGGAATAAAAGTTGTGCCATAAGGGTATGCTACCCTTCCCCCCAGCCCTAATTAACAAGATTTGGCTGGTCTCAAGTGTGAGCTACTCCTGTCCCCAAGGAGAATGTGATCATGAACTTTACATTTGTACAGCCATCACTTCTGCCAGCCAAAACATTCAGAAAACAGAGCTCAATCACTGCCAAATAAATCATAGAACACTGAGGAAGTGTGTCAAAACAAACAGACAAGCAAACAAAAACACAGACCTTTGAAAACAAAGCAGAACACTTCAAAATCACATGAACCACATACAAGCTCTGTGAAGAAACTACTACGGTATCTATGTGAAGCAAGTATAAAATGAAGCTGATTTTACTTAAGCATTTTTAAATGCACTTGAATTCAACTTTATTATCACAATGTCTTGATGAACTTAACAATAACTTCCATACAGTTTACTTTCTTACAGTTTACATCACTGTCAAAACTCCTACTGATATTTTCTTCATGCAGTACATTACTGTCAAAACTCCTACTTGGATTTTCTTCATGCAGTATTTTATTCTGCTAGTCAATTACTAACTTCTTGATGTATGGAAACATAGCTTGTATTAGGTTTTTGTGTTAAAAAGGATATTTTTTACTATAATAATTTTTATTTTGTAAGAACAGTGCCTAAAAAAAGACAGCAAGACAAGAAAAAAAAAAAATCCTCAAGGACACTAAAAAGCATTGTGGTCAACAAGGTGAGAGTAGGGAAAAACAATGCTCCAGGCTGACATGTTGTCAGTACTAATGGGGGTCAGCACTGAAGGAAGACCCAACTCCCATACTTCAGTTCCTCCCTGAAGCTGGCTGCACTGCTCTACAGCCATGTAGCTATATCAAGCTAGACACTGACTCTTTAGATTCATTAAATGACAGTGACGAGATGCTGGGGAAGAATGCACCCCACAAAGTGAAATATGAAGATTACAATTAATATATGCATTTTTTCTTGACATTATCTGCAATTATTTCAAATGTCTTTCAAAAGTCATCATGGATGTCAAACATCCTTGTCTGCCTTTTGGAAAGTAATTAGGCTGGTGTCTTATGAAAGCAACATATTGTGATACACTGCTAAATGTACAGCTCCACAACGGTGAGCAGTCTACAATGTCTTACAGATCTGCCCTTCTTAGTACGAATTATTTTCTGTGCTTTAAATAAAAAAAAAAATGTGTAGGTTTTCCAGCTCATTAGTAAATTGGATTTCCATAAACATCCTTAATTGTAAGCATTTCTGTATTCCCTCTGCGTTTCAGTATCCCCTCACAATTCAACTATGTTTATCAAACCCGTACACACAAATGAGAATATGTATGCTGTTAATGCCTATGATTATCTGTTATAGGCACACAGCTCTGATGCAGCAGCCACATTCACTAAAAGGTTATGCTGGGAGGAAAAAAAAAAAGAAACCAACAACATAAACACACAAACAAAAAAAAGAAAAGAAAAAGAAAAACAAAGAAGGAAAACCAGCCAGAGAGTAACAGGTTGCAACTACAGTAAAATGAATTTTAAAAAAGAAAAATACCACCTAATATTTCTGTTTATTGACTTCAATTACAGGAAAGTTAAGAGAGCCCCTGAAATCTTCTAGATGTGTGAAGCATTCTAAATACCAAGATGATCAAAAAGACATCTGTGCCAGGTGTTTTGCCACAGTTCATTTTAGCCAACATTCTTCTAGAAACACTAAGACATGATGACCCTGATAGCGTTATACCCAGGAGATACCAGTGAACCATAGTTTACTTGTGCAATAGAGGTAGCTTGGTAGAAAACACGGTACTGTGGAGGATTCTGCAGAGGCTATGAGAACAACCAGGGTGTAAGAATTCAAGCCATGCACCCTCTGACAGCTTAAAACAAAATCCTCCAGTCAACTACATTTTGTTTTCATAGAGAAAGATTTGAAAGTGTCACTTCAAGTTGGATACATACAAGGCAAAAGATGTCCTGTTCACGACAAGTTCCTCCTCAGTTCAGACAAAAATATTGCATCATCCTCTTCCCAGAGGAGCAAGCCCGTCAAAAGCTTACTAGACAGATTCCTTGGGAATCTCCAGCTCTGGGATGGCAGCAAGCCTTCACAGCAGATATGTCACCTTCCCTGCTATAAAAGGCAGGGCAAAAGAGGATGAAACAAAACAAAACAACAAAATTCCTGTCTCAAGTCAACCATATGTGCTAAAAGTTTCTTGAAGCCCACAGGTGTCCTAAGCTGTGGCAGGAAGCCCTCTTCTGCCCAATGCGCTGCAGAGAAGGAATAAAAGTGCTGAGAAAAGGTGTTCAGGAGCTGTTTTCTCTCAGGTGATTCAATGTATTCCTATACTGCATGAGAGGTGTAACGGTCCTTGCTCATAGAGGCAGGCAGAGCTCACAGGTTTTCCCTAACAGAGGGCACAGCCCTTCCCTGGGGCTCTGCACAGGGGCTCTTTCTGGCAGAGGGTAGTAACTTCCAACTCCAAATTCCTGTTCATACTGTTAAAAAATACTTCATGTTGTTTTGTTGTAAATAAGTATATTTTCCTTCATTCTCCTGAAAAGCATTTGTTACTGACAGCAACAACCAAATGCTGGAAGAGAAGAATTAGCTTTCATAAGTGACTCTTGTTAGCAAGAATTTAATTATTTGTATTGTAAACACTCAAAAGCAGGCAAACAGCCACCTCTGAAATCACAGACACTTCATGGAGCTAAAGAGAGCAAATGCAGGTTGGTTCACTCACAGAAGGGAAAACTTGTTACAGATCTGCATCCCTCTTTTGGACAAATGAAAAAGGAGGGAAGCAATTTAAAGAGACAAGTATAAAAATATCGCTGAATTGTATGTGATATATTTCAAGGCTCAGTCAAATCTCTTTTCACTTAGTATAAAATACCATAGAGAAATTCTCATATTCTTAAAATGAAAAACTCAAGTGTTATCATGTTCTTGATCATCTGTGACATTCAAAAATGCTGCCTGAGATCCCATCAAAAGTTTCTTTACCTTCTATTCTTTTAAAAGTGCATTTTAACATTTAGTGGCAGCTTTATGAATCTGAAAATTTTACCATTTTTAGGAGGCAAGCTATTTTGAAATAGAAATTCCAAACACACTCTGGGGATAATTTCAAATGTGCGCTACAAGTTTAAATTTGTGAAGCAAATATTGTTTATTTCCCCCCTCAGGAAACTGTAATTTAGCAAAACCCTCTTTAACTAGGATCTTACAAGTTAGTATGTACAGAGATGGTCATTAAATTTTCTGTACTGTGTGCTAACAGATCACACTCATCACTGACAAAACTGAGAGTAAATTTAATAGGCTTTCAGCTGGAGCAGAGAACCCCATTCAGTAATACTCAATACTACCACGGTTACAGTCTGCAGCGAGTTCAGGTGGCAAGGTTTTTGTAGCAGAGAGGACTACAGGAGTGGTTTATGCGAGAATCTGCTAGAAGCTTCCCCCATGTCCAATGGAGCCGGTTTTTGTAGCAGAGAGGACTACAGGAGTGGTTTATGCGAGAATCTGCTAGAAGCTTCCCCCATGTCCAATGGAGCCAATGCCAGCTGGCTTCAAGAAGGACCCGTGGGCTGGCCAAGGCTGAGCCCATCAGCAACAGTGGTAGCGCCTCTGGGATAGCACATTTAAGATGGGAAATAAAATTGGCGCAACAATTGTAGCAGTGAGAGAGGAGCAAGAATATGTGAGAGCAGCAACTCTTCAGACACCAAGGACAGTGAAGGAGGCAGAGGAGGTGCTCCAGGCACCAAAGCAGAGGTTCCCCTACAGCCTGTGGTGAAGCCCATGGTGAGGCACGCTGTGCCCCTGCAGCCCATGGAAGTCAACGGTAGAGCAGATCTCCACCTGCAGCCCATGGAGGACCCCATGCCAGAGGCAGGAGGATGCCTGAAGGAGGCTGTGACCTGTGGGAAGCCTGCACTGGAGCAGGTTTGCTGTCAGAACTTGTGGACCTGTGGAGAGAAGAGCCCAGGCAGAAACAGGTTTGCTGGCAGGACTTTTGACCCAGCAGTGGGTCCACACTAAACCAGTCTGTTCCTGAAGGACTGCACCCTGTGGAAGGGACCCACACTGGAGCAGTGTGTGAAGAACTGCAGCCCATGGGAAGGACTCATGTTGGAGACGTACATGGAGAACTGTCTCCCATGGGACAGTTTTCCTCAAGCTGTCTGTTTTGCCCATGACAGTAACAATGGAGTGATCTCCCTGTCCTCATCTTGACCCGTGAGCCTTTTGTTATATTTCCTCTCTCCTGTCTCGTTGAGGAGGGGAGTGATAGTGGCATTAAGCCAGGGTCAAACCACCACACAGTCCCTGTTTTCTAGTTTAAAATGGCTGTGCTGCTCCAAACCACAGAAGGAAACATCATCACTCAGCGAAACATCATCACTCAGTACCTCCTCCACAGTCCAGCTCTGCCATGGCAGGCACTTTCACACAGTGTCACCACAAATCAAGTTTCTTCAGAAAGGTTTTTGCTACCTAACCAAGATTGACCTCTGGGAAGAACCGGAACAGGCTTGTATTTTCACGAGAATGGAAGTGCCATGATACGCAAACAGAAACATTTCAGAATCGCACATGAATGTGGAAGGCAAGAATTCACAACAGCTACTCATCTGACAGCCTTTGGATCATTTCTCCGTGAAAGTCAACTCCAAATCAACCAAGCTGGTTATGCTGGCACAAAATGTGTATCTGTAATTCAATGAATCCTCATTTTTTAATTTGGAAATAAACCCTTATTACTTTTGAAATAGTATTTCTTTCTCAAGATAGTCACATTTTGTGGGAGTGAAATCTAAAAATACAGTAAAAGAAATAATTTATTTGTAAAAATTAAATTGCTCACTTAATGGAAAAGTCATAAGACAAAATTTAGAGAATCTTAAACACACAAAGCTTCTTGCATATATAAGTTGAAGTGAAATATATTACTTGACACTGGAGGACATCCTTGACAGTATTGTGTTTCAGAAGTGCCCAGCACATTGCAGTAACAGACTCAGCTTTAATACGGTGCACACAAATGTAACAAATCATACCTGTTCCCTTATAAGACTGCTGTATCTTGCCATGAGTGCAGAGGATGTAGCGGGCTGTTGAGAAAAATGTAATGAAAGGATTGTTACGGAGAAAAGGAGGTTGAAAGCAGAGAAGAGTGTCTATCTTAGGTCTCAGAATGTATTTCTTGGCTTTTTCAAGGATGTCTGCACATTTTATCAGTGCTTTAAGAAACAGTGCCTAACTTGCTTGGAAAAAAAACCCTATCTGTCTCTGGTAGTAAATACTTGGCAGGTTTCAAACTGCTTTTGGAAGTTTGTCTAAGTGAGGTTGTCAGGAACAAAAGGCTTCAGTAAAAGCTCAGCAGCTTTAAAAGAGCAATGTAATAACTTGGCATTTGCAAGGCCTTACTTGTTGTATAGGATCAACACCGAAATCATACTGACTTCATTCGATTCTAATACCCTTCGTCATGAAGTAGTACTTATGATACAATCACTGTGCTGAACTTGCACAGAGCTTTCCTAAAACCACCTTTCAAGTAAAAACTCGTCTTTTTTTGTTGTTGCTACTGCTTATTAAAGCTTTGATAACATTTTCTGCACTAGAATGTAATAGCACAGCTTCATACTTTAACGTATCTAAATTAATACATTTCAAGGTCAAGTACCAAACAAGCTACGATACACACAAAAAATCCCACTGTATTTAGACATAGTGATGACTTATGCACACCTGCAGAAGGAACTCACACTGTGCAGCTATCTAAGCACCTGCCTGAAAATAATTCATAAGAAAAAAAGTCAGCTGTACAAAAAGATCTTACCACTTTGCTTTACAGAGCCATAAGCTGAACAACATCAGGAAGCAGCTGTGAAACGCAACCGGAGATTTGTATGTAAACCAGTGAACCATCTTTACATTTTGTTCCTCTAGGAAATGTTTAGAAGTTCCAAGTGGCCAAATGCAGGATCAGGAACCCCGCTGACACCCCTAATGGAAACCACCTTGGGTCCATGTCACACTGGGGTAGTGGAGAGTGCTCATTGCTTGACAGGAACAGATCTCTGCTGTCTTTAAAACAGTAGAAGGTGACTCCTCTAAAATACTGTATTGAACTTCATTACATGAATAATTGAAACTAGTAACTTTCAAGCAATGCTACTTTGTAAATCTAACTAACTTCAGAAGAATAGTATTCATTTCTGATTAAATGGCAAGGTTTTCACAATTTTAACTTCAGCATCATGAGTTTGCTCCCGTTCCCATTTTAAGTCAGTTTTACAACTCCCACTGACTTCAGCAAGAATAGAATTAGATCCTAACATATTTGCATGTCAGATCTCTTTTCTTGTTGTTACAGTGCTTTCATCCATGACATCTGCAATTTAATGGTACATTTTCTATGAAAAAGCAATGCTTCATTTCTTTGACAGGTAGCAACAATGTAATAACACTGGCCAAAACATGGGAGATTCATACCGAAAAAACCCACCTTCAAACCCCATGCTTGCACTACTGAAACTCCATAAGGATTTTGATGATAATGAGAAAAATAGTCTGCACAGGTTTTTAACAAATTTCAAATAAATAAAAGACTCAAAATCGTACTGGACGAACACTGAGGACAGAATACAGTAAAAAAATGTGTAGACACATGCACAGAGGAGAATTTAGGCTTGCTTCCAGCTTTGAACCTGTTTTAACCCTAAAGCAAATTAACTAGAGACAGATCATTACTATGGCTCAACACACTACCAAATATCAAGCATCTAACCTGACTTACTGCAGCTGCAGAAAGCAAGCTGGGAGAGGGCACTTAGCTTGGTGTTATTAACAGAATGGAAACCAGTACAATGCTGCAGGTAAGTGAAGTTAATCCAGTCACTTAACTCACGGATTTGGACAAAAAATACAATACTGTTAAAACATATAGACACAACCTAAAAGGAAACAGAAGTGATTTTCCTTGTTCATAAAGAAACCATAGGTGTCTTTTCCAAAGTAACAAGCAATAGGACAAGAGGAAATGGCCTCAAGTTATACCAGGGGAGGTTTAGATTGGCTATCGGGAAAAATTTATTCTCTGAAAGGATTATTAAGCACCAGAATAGGCTGCTCAGGTAAGTGGTTGAGTCCCCATCCCTGGAAGTATTTAAAAGATGTGTAGATGTGGAGCTCAGAGACATGCTTTAGTGGTGGGCATAGCAGTGCTAGGTTAACGGTTGGACTCAATGTTCTTAAGGGTCCTTTCCAACCTAAATGATTCCATGGTTCTACTAGACAGCATTTTAACATTTTCGCAGTACCAGTTTCTTTGTCAGAAACTTGGTCTGATCACTTTGATTTGTAGGTATCGTAGAAGCAGCCCTTGAAGCACGCCTGAAGGTGAATAAAAGCACGAGATCAAATGAGAGCAACAAGAGTAAAATGTCACCATTGCTGACAACGTGTACAATCACACATATATTACATTCATTTGAAAACAAAGTTTAATTAGCAAGAAAAAAATGCATGTGTTGCTTAACTACTATGTCTCTAAGAAAAACACTAATTTAAAAAGCGGTGGTAATTCATTAAATACCCATGCTTTCACTACTAGAAATCAAACCTTTGAATGGCTTGTGCATATACATTTAACCTACCTCTCCAAGTTCCAGAATTTAGGAATTAATTTATATCAGTTTGATGTAGGGCTGCCTCAAAACTATTGATGATTTTATTTTACAAATTAATTTATTTTGTAGGTTTACTTTCTTCAATCACTGATAAAGTACATATAATTTGTCAGTGGTTTTCTCCCTCTAGCTTTCCAACTGTAATCCCAGCCATTGCCTTAAACTGTAGAGGCACACCACAGATCTTGAAGCAATTGTACTGTTCAGCTGAATTCATATGAACCATTTACAAGAGTAAAAATAAAACATATGAAATTTCTGGATCATATATTGATCATTTAATTATTTTCCATTTTAACTACCTGCTATTTTTGGCACAGAATATTTATGTTGGCTGGATGTCACACTTAAGTCTTCTAAAATACCTGTATGTCAAAAGTCAACTATTCAGGAGACAGCATTAATGTTTAGTTTCTTTGTTAACCATGATTAACTTTTGAGGTTCTGATTTTTAAAGATGTCTGAAAGCAATAACATAGTCTTATTCATCATAGCAACTTACATCTTTGTATCTATAGGTTTTGTTTTGAACCACTTCACAGTAATAAATTAACATTACTGTGCTGTTTATGAAGTTATACACATAAAATGCAAAAATTGTCACATTAGTAGCACTGAGACCCAGGTAAAAGCCCCCCCTGGCCATTATTAATATCTCTCTCTATTTCACTCTCACAACCTTGCTGTATGGGTGAGGGTAGCACACAGGCTGTCTGGATATTGCTCTGGGTTATACTGCTCATTTCTCCAGGATTTACAGCTTTGCAATGAAACCTGAGACAAATTATCTGTTTAAAACTTATTTTCTCAGACCAATTTCCTGTAAATCAAACAATACATGATGGGGAAGCAATTACCTGATTATTATGTATCTACACTGTTATCTGAACCATGTTACCTTTATTCTGGAATTTAGGAAGTTTATTACACTGATTCCTTTATTTTCAGTCAAGCAATGCTGCTTTGTTTTCCCTACAGTTATGGTATTAGAATGTCTTCATACACCATGTGAGTGAGCTAAAATAAATTAGAATTACTATCACAGATAGAGCAAGCTTCTATATCCAATCCACTTGTTTTGCATGATACTGATAGCACAAAGCAGGTGGAAAGTTAAGTTTATTCAGCTGTCAAGGGTACAAGCAGATGGCATACAAGGCACAGCAGGAGCAAAAGGATCTTGCTATAGCAGTATTGAACTCTTAACACCTGCCAGATCTCTGACAGCTGGTAGGTGATAACTGCACCTAGATAACACTTGAAGAGGTCTTCTGAGGCTCATGACCAGCCTCTGGTAAAGCAGGCCACTAATATTTCATACCAGCATCTCTGCTGAACCTCTCTTCAGGTTCTCATCCTGAAGTTGTCCAGTGAGAACTTGAGGCTCTTAGTGTTCAGGTGCAACACCCATGTTCATGCATAACCAATCCCCATGCAGCACAGAGAACAACCTTTTCTCAAAGTTGTCTTACTTTCATATACTCACAAAGAAGACATTATTAGACATCCAACAGAAATTACATAGGATCACGGAATTCATGAGAACCAAATGATGTAATGCAAAAGGAGAGAAGTGGTGGATTAGTGCTGAGAAATAGTGTTTTTTAAAATGTTCACTTTGGTTTTCTTCCAAAATGAAAGGATGGGCTAGCCAAAAAAAAAAAACAAGGAGGGAATGGAGGAAGGTTCACTACCTGAACATGAAATTTTAAGGATGAGGTTGAGAGGTAAACAAAACCCTCTGCTATGTGGAATCCCATTCCACCATTTTCATTTCTCTCACTGTACTTTAAATGGCCAAATGCGGAACCTGGATCCAGATCTGACTTCTGGCAGTTCTCTAACCACAGAGAAAGTGTGTTCAGCATTTATAAGAAATTAGAAAATATATACATCAAACCACCAGTGTGTACAGTTTGTTTTGTTTATTATGGCTTAAAATATTTTGTGGCACTACAGCTAATTGGCATGTTTTCTTAGCAGAGTAAATAGATGTTAAGAAAACTAATAAATCAGACTAGCTGTGTTTGTAAGCAACATTTTGATATCAGACATTTTCTATTTTTGTACAGAAAAATCAAGCTGTTGAAATATCCAAACTACAACTGCACTCATCCATGGCTGGGTTTAGATAAAAAAAAACTGCTATCACTTCTTCCAAGACTGAAGCTATTATTAGTAATAGCTAAACACAACACTTCTCAAAAATTCAGCTGTGTAGCTGAAAATTAAGGGGAACATCTTCTAAGGTAGAAAGGGCAGTTAGGCTCCCAAACAATTTCTCTGTAAGAAATCTATTTCTCTACACATTTTTGAAAATTTCCTTACAGGATGTATGCAGTTATTTATAACAGCCATAATCTGCAAATTTCCTCGACAATAACTACAACAGTGTCCTTAATTACAACAAATAGTACTTCAACTTTGAGGTTTTCCCTTGAAGTTGAAAAACTACCCAGCATTTGGTGGGTACAAAGTCCAAATATATGTTTATTACACATATATACTGACAAAGTTAACTGCTGTGCTGGGCCTAGATAGGGAAGAACAGGGCACTGGCAGAAAGGATGAGCTCCCATAGAAGGCAGAAGAGGATCGTAACAGAAAAAGCTAATTTTCTCCAAGACTGGACTGTAGAGAGCATCAAAAAGGTAGAGATGAAAGCAAAGAAGAACATCTTTCAATTCCTCAGCAGGTATGGCTATTGCAGAGATGAAGTAAAATCTGCCTTACACTTCAACCAACAGATGGAACATGGAGGGGCCCAGATGTTGCTAATGAGAAGCTCATGTCAGAGGACCAACCATCTCCAACCCGTTATTGCTCTCATCCCAAGATTTAATTCTCACAATAAAATGTCTTGATTTTGTAGTGAAATCTAGTGGATCTCAACTTAAACTATTTTCAGCCCCTGAGAAGTTTGGGTGATTTTGTAGTGAAATCTAGTGGATCTCAAACTATTTTCAGCCCCTGAGAGGTTTGGGTCTTCACTCCCCAACCTCCCCCCCCGCCGCGATTTTCAAATACCAAATTCAACCTAAGGGGAAAGAAGTTCCAAACAGATCATCAGACACAGACACTCAGCACACATCTCGCCTCTGAAGTTGCCTGCCTCTATTTTTCTTCCTAAAGTTCATTTTACATTTCAGTAGATTTTACAGTGAATGTCACTGCTACCTTCCTTTTTTGGTATTTTACCACAAAACCATAGGTATCCAACAACAACTACTGTCCCATTGGGGATTTTGCCAACAATGTAATTACAGAAGGGAGATTTTTCAGTAGAAGTTTGATGAAAACTTATTATTCTTCAGTGGCAGTAATTCCATTATCCATACGTACAAATGCTACTATCTAGACAAATGCTTACATCTGGAAATGCCAGGTTACACCCACTCTTCTCATCTTTGACAGAGAAAAAGCAATTTCTATAAGCACGCAGAACAGCAGCTGACTTCTGTATCTGCAAGAGTCTGCCCACACAGAGCCAGCCAAGCCTGAAAATCCGTCCTTCCTAATGCTGTGTCTAGATACTGCAGCCTCAACATTTACCACGTATTTTCCATATACAATCTAAGAAAAAACAGTATTGAAGCTCAATTCTACAGTAAGTGAAGAACAGCGCTAGATACAACAGTTAAAATTAACATAAGGTCAATTCTGATTTACTGGTTTTACATTGATTTAAGTGGGGTTAGATTTCAGTAACAGTTACATATTTAATCAGGGATTGTTTATATTTGCATAAATCTCAAAATACGGAGGACTTGTCGAACCTTTCCCTGTGATATTACCTTACAAAAATAAAATGTAATTGGAAACATAAACCCCCCAAACCTTCCCCATAAGAGTTTCGATGACAAAACTGCTGCCAAAGTAAAAGGATCATCATTCCATTGAAAATCTGCATGTTATTTTCATTATGTGCTTTAAAACCTAATTTCTGTCTTGGTATCTGAATTAACTGAATTCTGCTATTAATATTCAAAACAGCACTCCTTTTTTGAAGAAGTCATTTATACACTGATGCAGTGAATCAGTTTATATTCCTTGATCTTGAGAGATAAAGTGATACTTACATTAAAATGGAGACTGCATTAGATGTTAAGACCAAATTCTGAGCCCTACAGGTCAAGGGCACTTGGAGAGAAGGCTCTGACTTGCAGCTCTCTCTAGCGCACACACACACATTGGGAAAAAATACTGAGTCTCCACTAGCATTTCATAGATTAATAGCTTTCAGTGCTAGAAGGTTATACTTTGATACTTTAATGCTCTGTTATGTAATAATTTTGCCAGTATTTCCTGGCTTCAATCTCAGTAGTTTATTATAAACAAATATAAACATAAATACAGTCACCTGTTCATAGGACAAGAGTCATACTTCTGTTTAGTGGGATTCATAGACCTTAATAAGATTCCCAGCTTCTGTTGCATATCCACATTTGATGTGGTCATCAACTCTTAACACCTGTATGTGAAATACTACTTCACAGGATCTGGCTCTTAGGTAATTAAAAATTCAGTCTAGTTAAGTGTAAAGTTTTTTTGGTTTGTTTTGTTTTTAAGGGACATGCAGTGAAAATGGCTTGAGAAACAAAATTATAGTGAAATCTACCACATACTACATCAAGTTTCATCATTCATTCTTCTGAAACTTCATCTGTACAGATGTGCCACAGGTATATAATATATATATACACACACAGAAGAATGTTAATTGCAATGCCTTTAAGAAACATCTCCCTGCCCTATGTATCAGTCATTAGGCTACTGCAGATAAGGGCACTTCCTACTAATTACAAAAATATTCCATTGTGCAACACAAAAAGTCTGATTGATAAGACTACTGAAAGGAAATGAAAGGGAGAGAATAAAACGGCCCCATAGCTGCAGCACATACCAGGAGTATGATGTGGGTGCCTGGAAGATCTACCGCCAGGGCTATTTCAGTTTCATCTAATAACAGAGTGACTTTGTAAATTTCCGTGCCATACTGTCATTGCAAGCTAATTAGGAGTGTGCTGTGCAATCGTTTATTAAACTACACCTCCTACAGAGTACAGGAACACATTGTTTACTTAGGAAGGGAAACATCCTTCTTTCCATCTCTGCATGTAAAGTGGTGCATCTCCTTAGGTAGAACAACTGTATGTCTTGATAATTACAGGAGTTCTAGATACATAGCATCCACACGAAAGTAAAAGATACTCATAGTATGACATTATTCTATAAACTATTACTAGCAATTAAAGTACAACCTTCTTCTTTGCAGGTATGCCACAACCCTTCCAATTGTAAAAAGAAAAAAAATAAAAATATGAGAGAAGCTGCAAATCTAGCAGAACTCCATCCGTCTTACCACCAGGGGACACCATCACGTCATTTCGAAAGTATGAGGAGATAATTTTTTGCTTTAACACCAGTAAGTCAAATTTAGATGGATACATGAACGCTTTTTGTGTTAGTTGTATGCTTCCTTACAGCAGAGCCTGTCTGATCTCTGCTTACTCCTGCAAAGACGACAATAAATATCTATAATCATTATTATATATTAATACATGTTCAAAATAGCATAGTATCTGACATTTGTCTGAGTCTTTGTATCACACACACGCATCTCCGAGCAACTAAAATAATGTAACACAAACCTGTCTTCCTCAGTACAACATTACCATAGCAAACTCAATTCTGCCTATATAAGCTAGTACTGCTCCAGTGCTACTGCTGACAAAGTACTGAACTGTCTAAAATCTCAACTACAGCATTTACAGAAGAACAAATTCTGCAAAAGCTCTTTTCCAGCTGAGCAGCACCTCGTATCACAAGTCATCCCTCTAAATGTAGTAGAGCTGAGAAGATAACAGCGGTAAACTCGATCACAGGTAGCAAAATCTAACTGATTCTGTAAGTTGAGGATTCTCAAGATCCTGTCCACATTTTATCTGTTACTGAATGTGACAAGGCAATGAGCACACCTTTAACGGACCACTGGAAAATTAATCCAATGGTAGTTGTCACATAACCAGAGATAGCTGCCTGATGCTTACAGTCAAGAGAGCCAGAGAGTTTACACTGGTTTTATCTGTTGATGCTGGTGGTTATTTAAAATATGCAGAGTGCGATTTAGTAAGCCCTTGTTTGATATACAATTACATTAATTTATACATGATCTATGACTGCCAAAAAGTGAGAACTGCATATCCACAACTGCTATAACATGATAGCACCTTGTGTAGAGCAGGAAGTAGGTTCTCCAACATTAAAAATGTGGAACCAAAAAAAATGAGATAAAAGGAAGAAAATGGAAGCATAGAAAACAGGGATATGGATTTATGTTTTTTTCTGCTTCAACCAAATAGTTCTGCTTCACAAATTAACACTTTGTGCTGTTTCTGTATGTGCTGAAACAGGCAAACAGATGTCCATAAATATTTCAATTGTGTCTTGAAGGCTATATAGTAGTACTAAGGTGAAAAAGGTTGGCATCTAAGTTTGCAGTGAAATGGAGGTCCCTCCGACAGGTATAGACTTACTTTTTAAATCAGTTATTTAGCTTAATGCAATAATTTTTTCAAGGTTTAGGCTTCATTCTTCTTTTGCAACTCTGGTGTACAGTACTTACATTAATAAATGAAGGGCCTACATTAAATGATCCAGGTTATATAAAATCATTAAGTGACTATTCTAAGAAATATTTTACTCATCATCTTGGATGACTAAAAATTCAAAATTTCACTTGTTAAGATTAAGAGTGCACTTGAATTGTTAAGTGCATAGGAAATTGTACTTAGGTCAACTATAAAACCCAAGATATTGCTGTCTAAAGCTGAGAACCCTGCATTAAAGAAATTTAATAACAAGTAAGGGTTATCTCTGTGTATTCTGTACAACTCAAACATTTGAGCTAGCAATAAAGACCAAATCGCCTCTCCCAAGTTAAAACCACTCTCCCTGGTTTATCTTATAGCCCTGTCAGATGACAGCATTAACAGTCCTTAACTGTACCAGCAACCGTGATCCATAATGTGCCTATTTCAGCTGTCAACCTCATCAGAAGAAGTGATCAGTCATGTTTTCCTTTATTGCAATTTTTCCCCAATTACTGTCTCACTTCAACCTCACTGAGAATTCACCTTCCAAAAGCAAATTCAAGTATATTTATTCCAAAATTCAAAGAGCCAAGACTTTGGAAAGACTGGAAAGCAGAGATTGCCGCACACATTTGTCATGAGATAGGAAGTCTTGGAGATAGGCAGTGGTTAACAGTCGTCATTCAAAAACACAAAGAAAACAAGAAGAGGTTGCCACCACTTCCTGCAAAGCTAAGAAGGTACATTAACAGGGTCATGTTAAATAGCTAGTAAGGTAACAGAGTTTATACAGAAATTTCTGTGGCATCTGAGTTTGGTTCATGGAAACCACCTGTTTCATATTGCATCTGCCTGGCCTGAGTTGAAGCAGCGAGTGTGTAGGCTTGTGTAGACTCTGAAGCATGTCCTCTAAGGGTGCAGCTACAGATCACTGTCCCCCAAACACCTCTCAGCCAACTGTGAGCTAAGACTCTCACAGTTCAGCACTAAGAAGAATGAGTGTTCCTGGATTTGCTTCAAGACCAACCACGTTAATCAAGCCTTCATAGAGCTATTCCAGACTCAACTGCAGAAGTCCCTGGCAGCCTGATGCAATTAGATTTGCTTCAGGCAGGGACTGGACACAGCCCTCTCCAGAGGTCCCTTTCAAACTAAGTTATTCTATGATTCTGTGATCTTTCGCTATTTAAAGTAACTCAGGTGACTAGAAGAAATTGGGGAGTGTGTCATGAAGATGGCATCCCACAGGAGACAGGCAGGCAGGCAGGCAGACAGACACACACACAAGTGTCTTAACTGCCGTAACAGTTGGAAAAGAGAAAGACTGTGCACTGACTTGACTGCTGTTTTCCAACCCATTGACAATCCCATCTATAAAACATTTTTATAATATGATCAGACCATTTACAGCACCCTTTCAACTAAAACTCTCCACTTAATGTGAACATGGAGACGAAAATGAATATACATTGATTAAGATATTACCTTAACAGAAGAGAACGATACTGTTATTATAGATGTGTCATATGCCTTGGGAACTCTGAACATTCAGGTGAATAATGTTATTTACATTGCACTAAACTGCTAATAATCTGTACTGTTAATAGGTGGTGATACTAACTTTGGTAAGAGTATGTTCTTAGTTAGAATAAGAACCAGAAAACAGGAAGACCATTCTTCATATGATTTGAAAGGAATTTTGCTTTTTTGGCGTTTTGGTACTAGAAGGTTATTGTCTTCTCTGCAGGAGTAAGCAGAGATCAGTCAGGCCAGGCCTATCTGATATTTAATATTAATATTTAATATTTTTAGATTCTTAAGACTAAAGAAAACTTTGATGGATTTCTGACTCACGCCTTTTCTTTCTGCAGGCAGTAAGTACTAAAAATTGGATCTCCTGCTGTGCAGTCCTGATGCTAACAAACATTTCCAGTTCTGACATTTCTGTGACACTTTACTCAACTGTCAGTGGGCCTTATTCAACATATCAGATGCCCACGCAAGCTTATGTCTCTATGAGATGACATTGAACCATTCCAAATGTCTCATACAAATCAGCAAAAATGCCTTTTTCCAGCACCTTTTTACCACACATTTCACTGAAAGGGGTTGATTAAGTGTTAAAGACTGATTAGCCTGTTTTTCAATAATAAAGGACTGTACTTCACAAGATCTGACAGTATCTCAGGCTAATCTTAGAGCTACACAGTATTTGTAAAGCTGAAAATTTTCCACAAAAAAATATATTTGAAAATCACTGAATTTAACAATTTTGTTAAAGCATTAGAAACAGAAGCTAAAATTCAAGCTGACATCAAAAATCCATTACTTAATGTCTTAACACATCTCACCTAGGTGGACCAGCGCCCAATATCCTTCAGTCTAATCAGAGCTATATTAAATGTTCATACCACAGCTACATTCAGTCATGATGTTATTACTCATATATGTGACATGGACGTAGGCCAAGATTATAAAGACTATGTAGATCTAGCAAACTGCATCAGTCTCAACTGAGAATGTCTAATGCCGACAAAGAAAAGTAGGGAAAAAACCCAGTCCATAATGCATCCATGTGATTGCAAAATACATTCACAGAGGAGAAAATTTGGTCCTTGTTCCTATAGTCCATCAGCTGTGCCCAAACACACTCAAACAGGTTACAGCACTCGCTTCCAGCACACATACAAAGTGAATAAATGGCTGAAAAGCAAGAAATTGTCCTTTTATTTTTTACTTCCCTTGTAGTTTAAGAAATTAACGCCTTTGTCATGTTCTTAAAAACACTGTGTATAGCACTGAACACATTTAAAAGCAGGCTGGGGTATAGAATACCAGAAAAAGAGAAAAAACTATACTGTTACAACTTGCCATCCAAAGCCACTAATGGACTTAATGCATTAAACAGGCTAACAGACCCCTTTGATTATAAACACCCCAATGTTACATCGAAGTGGGTCTCCCTACAATGTGAAATAATTTGGAATAGAGTATTTTTAGACAAAAAAACCCCACAAATACCCCAAACCCAGATAAATCTTAGTAAAATAAAATCTTTTTTACAATGTATTTACTATGAATTTCATAGTTGAAAGCTCAGGCCCTTCTTGAGCAGGGGGGTTGCACTGCACATCTCCAGAGATGTCTACCAAGCTCAACAATTCTGTGATTCAGTAAGTAAATCTATTGCCTTAAATATTTGTCAGATCAACTAAACAAAACAAACATTGAAGGGCTCTAGTTAAATGTACCAGTTATGCAAAATCATGCTCCATCACAGGGAGATAAAGGACATTACTGAGCAGTTCTTCATTCTCATACGAAATCTCCCCTTTATTATAAAAAGCAGTAACTGGGTAACAGAAGCACCGTGTGCTCAGTCAGCACAGTGTGAGCGAGCACAGCTACGTGAACAGAAGCACTGTTTCCACAAGGGATGTAGAATCCCATTTCAAACCATAAGCAGCACTACCCATTTCAAAGCCACCATGGCCTGACACAGCTAGGCTTGGTCTGAATTATATGGTTTCTTTAAACAACTGTAGAATTTAATCTCATATTGGATGCATTTTGAGCCACTTTTCTTCTTCATTGAATAAGTAATATTTAAATGTTATTCTTTCTGGTTTTTATGTTACTTAATATTGTGTGTCTGCTTTACATAGAATCCTTTCTAAGCTTGGTAAATTTTTTTTGGGTGCAAATAATTGAATTCTTTCATAAAGTTACATGCACAAAGTACCCGGATCTAAAAGCAGGCCAAGTTCAAATACCAAAATGTTTTTTCTTGGTTTCAGTATGAAGATAGTCCTGAGAGGACCACTAAAATCCTTAAAATTTAAACAAAGTTAAGCTTTTTGTTGAGTTAGAAATACAGAAGATGCTCTGCTGAAAGTCTTCCTCAGAATACCAAATACTTTAAGATTTAGTATCATACAGTGTGATGTCTAATAACTCAGGACAAAAGTATTAATTTTTCATATAACAATTGTTAGGTTTTCAGAATGACACTAAAATCCACTTTTTTTCTAGAATGGCTAGTACAGCCTAAACATATTCCCTTTGTATTCACCGATTTCTGAACACAAAAGATGAAACTGAAAATTACCAAATAGTAAAATCTCTCATTGAAAGCCAGAAGCCATGCCAGAGACAGGCTGTGCTTCTTATATGAATCTCTGTAAGACTGAAAGAAATCCTGTAGATAATATCACCCACAATGACTTCTTCACAAATTAGTTACTAAAACTAAAACTGACAGAACATACTTGTCAGTTTCATTTAACCAGATGCTACCTGACAATTTCCACATGGAATTAAGGAACTGTATCTCAAAGGGGACGTAAAACCACACAGAATGATGAAGAACTTGTCAAGTCAAATAACAAAAGCACAGACCTCATAAAGGAAAATGGGTACATTTAGTAAATCAACTTTAACTTCCATGATAACTGAGGCAATCACTCCAGCCACTGCCCCTGTCAGTTTGACAGCAATGCCATATCCGCATGGGAAAACATGCTTCAATGCTTTTGAAATACCAAGAAATGTTGGGCAGTGTAAAAAAAAATAATAAAACTTTTCCCTTAAAAACTTTCTCCTTCCACTTAGCTACAGCATTAAGAAAAAGAAATGCCTGTTAAAAGCATGAAAGAAGAAATCAGTATTTCCAATTGGGCTATATCCTCCCACAGTATCCGGGGCTATTCCCCACACTTTGAGAACAGTGAGGAATATTAATAATTTCTCAGAAGTCTGTCAGAGGGAAAAAAAAAAGATTCAACAGCAATTCTTTTAATTACTAACTTATTTACACAGGAATTATTGGCTGGATAACTGTAGTCCCTTTTTAAAGATCTTAGGCTAAAGAGAGTGAGTACTTTTCCTTTCATTGTGCAAAACGTCAGAATTTTTCGCTTCATAGGTGCACATATTCCCACTAATATCACCATGTTTCATAAAATTTAGGTTCAAATTGCACAGCTTGTGCAAGACAGTACTTTGTGGTTGCCTTCTCGGGTTTTTTTGCCTGTTGCTTTTCCACTTCCTTCCTATGCCCAGAAAGCTTACTATATCATAGAATGGTTTTGGTTGGAAGGGACCATAAAGATCATCTAGTTCCAAACCCCCTACAACGGGCAGGGGCATCTTCCACTAAACCAGGTTGCTCAAAGCCCCATCTAACCCAGCCCTGAACACTTCCAGGGATGGGACATCCACAGCTTCTCTGGGCAACCTGTGCCAGTGCCTCAACACCCTCACAGTGAAGAATTTCTTCCTAGTATCTAGTCTAAATCTCCCCTCTTTCAGTTTAAAGCCATTCCTTTTTGTCCTATAACTGCAACCCCTTGTAAAAGGAACCTCTCCAGCTTTCTTGTAGGCCCCTTTAGGTACTAGAATATTGCTGTAAGGTGGTCCTCAGAACCCTCTCTTCTCCAGGCTGAACAACCCCAACTCTCTCAGCCTGCCTTCATAGGAGAGGTGCTCCAGTCCTCTGACCATCTTGGCAGCCCTCCTCTGGACTAGTTTCAACAGTTTCATGTCCTCCTTATGTTGAGGGCCCAGAGCTGAACACAGTTCTGCAGATGGGGGTCTCACAACGGCAGAGTAGACAGGGAGAATCACCTTCCTTGACCTGCTGGCCACATTTCTGATGCAGCCCAGGATGTGATAGGCTTTCTAGGCCACCAGGGCACATTGTCAGGTCATGTTGAGCTTCTCATCCACCAGTATCCCCAAGACCTTCTCAGGGCTGCTCTCAATCCATTCTTGGCCCAGCCTGTACCTGTGCTTAGGACTGCCCAGACCCACATGCAGGACTGTGCACTTAGCCTTGCAGAACTTTATAAGGTTCACTCAGACCCACCTCTAAAACTTTTCAAGGTCCCGCTCGATGGCATCCCTTCCCTCCAGCATGTCAATCACACCACGCAGCTTGGTGTCATCGGCAAACTTCCTGAGGGTGCACTGGATCCCACTATACATGTTGCTGACGAAGATACAGAACAGCACTGGTCCCAGTACCGACCCCTGAGGAACGCCACTCATCACTGGTCTTCACTTGCACATTGAGCTGTTGACCACAACTCTTTTTAAGTGTGACTGTCCAGCCAATTCGTTATCCACTGAGTGGTCCATCCATCAAATCCATGTCTCTCCAGTTTAGAGACAAGGATGTCATTTGGGAAACAAGGATGTAATGTGGGATTTACTATGATTTAATCTGAACCAGATCAGGACTTAAAACACTTAACACCTTTCTCTTTCAGTACAACCTAGTTAATCTGACCTGGGTGTATTTTAGCTCAGATCAGGAGCGTATCCACTCATCATGCTTCCACTCACAGTGCACATCAATCTCACAATGCACAAACTAGACCACTTTCAGATGAAGCTAAACTGAAGGGTCCTCCCCAGGACTAAAGGAACTAAATGCTCTAACCACTACAGGCCACCTGCCCACAGAACACCCCAAAAAACACATACAGTGTGAAAGTTGGGTCTTCCTCATCAACTACTTCACTCAATTGATCCTCTCCTAGTACACAAGTGGCCAACACAGACACAGCTGGGGGCTCACAGAACTCAATCCATATTATTACCCAGCAGAGAAAGAGGCCACATTTCTGGCTGCTTTCCAGTAAGAATACAGCCACCACCTTCAATGTTAAGAGATGCATCCTGATAAGAAAAGGTGGCAATAACCAGAAGAAAGCTTGCTGTGAAATCAGCTCTTAATCTAAGGAGATCTGAGTCTCACTACTTACAATACCATGAATTCTTAAGACTGTAGTTTTACATGTAGCTTTTTGTAGCAAGGCTAAAGCAGGTATTCTCTGACCATCTCTTACACACCTATTAGATGAATAATCAAATGTGTAAGAGAATGTGTAAGAGCAGGGACTATTCCTCTGAGTTGCCCCCCAAAAAAACAAATATCCCAAAGATAAAAATTCTTTTTTGAAGCCTGACAAGAAATCCTAGCTATGCACTAGCTGTTCATGAAAATCAAGAGACTGCATATTTGCAGCTACAGACAAGAGAAATTAATAGTAGAAAAAAAAATGTTTATCATCTAATGATCAGGAAAATGACAGGAAGAATAAAAGAAATCCAAAAGGTGAGAATCCTTTGGATTTCTTTTTGTCCAAGTTTCAAAAGATATTCATAACAGCTCACACCACTGAAGAAAAAAAAAAAAAAAGGGAAAATACTTAATTGCTTGCTTCCTTGTAAAATACAAAAGGAAGTCATCCTGCTACTAGGACTTCAAGATTTTAATAATGTACATGCAACATATCTAACAAAACCCTATTTTGCAATTTAGTGGGAGAAAGAATGTCTCCCTTGAATAACTAAAAAATTGTATCAATTAAAATTCAGCTAAACATAAATACACATAACTACCAAATAATAAGCAAATAGAACACACTATCAAAAAAAATCTGCCTTGAAAATGCTCTCAGTGGAATCCTGCTGCTGGTGCAAGGCCATAGGGCAAGGCCAGGCACCCTTGCCAGTCCCCATGTTTTTTGGGCTTGACTACATGCTGGGTCCCAAAATAATTGAATCCTTTTACCTCAAATTCATGGCACCTCCATGATGAAGCAGAGCCTGCGGCACGCTCTGCAGCTGGGGAGGGCTGCATCTCCCTCCTGCCACAGGAAGGCACATCCCAGACAGATCCAGCTCCTCCACACCTGACAGTTGCCAAACAGCTGAGCCTCTCCCGTGGAGTCCCAGTGTGGAGGGAAGCCAAGAACACAGCTGAGCTGGGCTGCCAAACCTGCCAGATGCAGGCACCCTCACAGGTGACTGTGATGTGGGGCCCAGAAGAGTGAGCCTGGTGCTGAACACAGAAGCACCTGACAACCTACATCTAATTTAGAGTGTTTCTAGGGGGCCAAAAGGAGGATCAGGCAGCCAGCCACTGAAGCTTAAGGGTGCTTAGCTTATTGCACAAAACACCAGCTGCAGGGTTTACAATTTATTCTCCATTTAGCTACTCCTACTTCAGGGACTTAAGTAACTCTGAGTACTTGGTGAGAAAACAAAATGCACAGCCTTATCCTGTGATGTCTGATACAAGGAGCACGTACCAGAAGCTCTGGGGCAGGAGATACCACCAGCTGGGAAAAGAGTGAGCAGTCCTGCAGACCACGCACCCACAGCAAAGCCAGATCCTCCAAAACCTCTCCAAAGGAGTTTCTGACTTTATGATCAGGGTGTAAATATAAAGCCAGAATTGGGTAGAAAATTGTAGCCATTTTTCTTACTGGGAATGACAACCATAGAAACTCTAACATGTAATGAGATGGGAATTCCTTTGGTAAGAAATGGTAGACATAGCATTTCTCCAGAACCCTTTGTGTCCTCCTTTGAACTCCAAAATTCATTCTAAGAGAGAAATTAAATATATTATTCTTGCTAGAGTGCATCACTAGGTATAGCAAATAACCTCTATGATACTTAATCGAAGCTTGAATCCCCTGCCCTGCAAGCACAAACATGCATCTGAAGTGCATGCCTCTTCATTACACTTCTCATAGGTCTGTTATTCCCATCCTATCAACACAGTGCTACCAGGGGACACATATGACGTTGAAAACTTCCTTACTGCAGTTGCTGTCCTCCAGAAGATCAACTGCAATACTGTGTCTGAGTGGAGGACATCAATTATGACATCTGCAGGCTTCTGCATTCATACACAGACTCCTTGGTCATATCTGATCATTGTTTTCTCTACTCAGAGCATATAAGGGTACTGAATTTCTCAGAGAAAAATCAAGATACTGAGAGACTGAAAAGAAAAAGAATCTCTATAGCTCACCAGGCCTCTCTAGGAACCGATTCATTGTCAGCCACGAGTTCATCATATGTAGACGCACCTTGTTAACACAGGCTGGAAGCATCTCAATAACTGATCTAGTACATATTCCAAATTTTATTCAGCTTTTGTGAAAGAGGAGTAATTAAACCTATTCTTAAGGATGGAGACTTCCAAATGATGCATGAAAATCAGCTCTGGTGTTTTCCAGTCTTTACTGTAAGAAGTTTTTTCACGCCATCTAACGTTAAACTTTCTTCCTGAAGTTCAACTTTTTGTTCTATCCACCGAAGACACAGGGCAGAAAAAATCTATTTTTAGTAATATGTCCTGCATTTCCAGACCGTTATGTTCCTCCCACCACCCAATCCTCTCTGGTTCATACAGGTACTAAAAGTTACAGTATTTACATCCAATACCTAAAGAATCTGCAACAGGCATTCCCAATCCAGTTGAAGACTGCCCTGAAGAGCCATTATACAATTAGTGCATTGGACCCAGCAGCACAGACACTGACACCTGCAGTGTCTCACAGCAGGCACCACCAATTCTTAGGCAGCTGATGGATCAAAAAGGCTTTCTCCAGCTCCTCTTAACATGACCTTTCTCTGCTAAGTTTCAATTGGCTTCACACAGAGGCAGCAGAGAGAGAACCCAGGGAAATCTTCCTATTAATGCAAACTTTCCCCACATGATTGAAGCGTGCTGCTGAGCATACCCAGTGGCATTTCTTTCAAATGTGCCTGAACTTTGTGGATAAATAAATATGTTGTTCTACAGTCCCTCCCTTCACATAAACACACACAGACTGCTTTTCTCCACTTCAAACTTAAAAAATCAACTGAAAACAATTACTGCAGTACTAATATATGCATTATATTGGATTCTGCCACCCACCAGTTATGGTAACCAATGTGTTAGCCATTTTTTTTTAATTTTTCTCAGCACATTTGGCATTTCACTGCATTCAGAGTGAATCACTGCTGTGTTCTAGTGCTCCACAAATTGATCCTATTCTGCTTTCCAAAGCAGTCCAAAAATTTTTATGACCTTTAAGCTCAGGGGAGTTTTCCATGTTTGAAGCATATACGCCAATGATGGAAAAATAATCTGTACTTCAAATACATAATGCTCAAAAACAGGAGTGGAGGATGAAAAGTAACAGCCCAGTCTTCCTTTTAGTACATTTTAGCATCCTACAAACTGCAAACCCCAGGAATGCTCATCCAACATTGTTTGGTTACCCGTTGCTAACTTGCATCATTTTTTCTAAATGATGCAATACAAAAGACAGTATCCACAAACAATTTCTTCAAGCTTTATAGTACTACAAACTCCTATCCATGTGCAAGTAGGTCCAAGATAGCAACAGTTTAAAGGTAATAAGCCTTTCAGAACTATAAATTCAATCCACTATGAGGAAGTTCAGTAATTTTCTTTTTTCATTAAAAATGAAGGAGCAAACCTACAGTGTAAGTAAATATATTGTAAAATATCTGTTACTAGGAAGATGTCATTGCTCAGTTTGTCATGAAAGTAAGTGTACATTCCATAGCACTCCTGTTAAATAATTAAGTAAAACTAACAGCTAAAATCAACCTCCTCTGAGTAATATCTCACAATCTGATTTCGCCTCACCACCCAGTAAATACTCTTTTGTGGTAATTCTGAATATAAGTAGTTACCAAAATATTACTGTAGTCCATGTTTTCTGCTTTAAAAAATAAAACAAGTTGTTGTTTCTTAGTTGCTTTATCATACTATGCTAAGATATATGCCAATCTCTGGCTCTGAAACCAACGAGTTCCATTTTACAAATTTTTAGTGATTTCCTTTATTAAAAGTAAGTACAATGCAAATTCGAAAACTCCACCTTATACTAAGTAATTGCATAAGGTCTGTGATTCTGTAGTAACATTTGGTAATAATTTTCATGTCCTTCATAGCTCCTTTAAAACCCAGTTTCTCACAATGTGATCCTAATACCCATCTTTTTTTTATATTACACTTTTTAAAACGTCAAATCAAATGTTTAACAATCTTGTTTACACCCAAGAGCTTTTGAAAGATACCAGATAAAACTAAGCTATCTTAGCCTAACATCAGTCTCAAAATGTTATTAGCTTAGCTTTGTATTTTGTGTTGACACCTTAAATATTACGTGCACAAGTTAAGCAATTAATAGTCGTTTGATCTTCAAAGGCTTACGATGCAGGGGTCTATAATGATCCCCAGTATCAAAGTCAGAGCGGCATCTGCTCTTGGATTACTTTACCAAAGACCAGACAGCTTTCACTGATTTCATGATATCATTTGCATTAAATACATCTGGACCTTTTATCAAATAGGCAACACAAAAGAACACAGTAAAGTTTGTTCTCTCCTCACTGGGTTTATAAATATTCCACAGACTAAACAATATTTTAAATGATCAGAACTATTTAGCAGTTTAACACCAGGCAAATTAATACAAAGGTCCAACAGTCAACAAATACAGAATTTTCCAAACAAAAGTCCCCATTTGAGGTGCTGTCATTCTTTTAGGCAAGATTTGTTGAAGGCTGAATGACTACGTTTCAGGTGGCAAAATGGGAGCTTTTTTGCTCCAAAAGTTAAACCAATCATTGGAACATAGAAATGTGATTTGTTATGTACTGAAACCCTCTCTAGTTTCTCTCATATGTGATTGTGAACTTCAGAACATTTTAAGTGTGATTCAGAATAGCATGACACCACATGCTACTAGACTGCATGTAGTCACAAGTCACTCAAATTTTGTTAGTGTTGTAATAATATTCCTTTATTATTCACAACTTACTAAATGGCTTTGTTGCTAACCTCTTATTTATAACTGGTATAAATCCAATATCCAAGGATCAAATAGCCCTACACACAAAAACCCTAATAAATTAAAGTGAAATACATATCGAATATATGAAAGCCTTTATAGCTGTAAGCTCTATGTTGGGTCTTGAAAATATAAATGAGCACAGCACAACCACGGTTTATAATTTCATTACTCACATATCATGGAAAGCACACTGTGTTGGCTCCATTAAGAATTACTTCTCTCAATGAATCTACAATGAAACTGAAAATAGATTTTTTTACTCATGAGAGGAACATGTTTCTGGAATAGTCTCTCAAAAACAACAGCTGGGGAAAAATACTAACCAGCATTCAAGAAGGAGCTTGCTCTTCTGCAAGGAAACACATGGTGTGATTGCTTTACAATGAAGGCAGATGGAAATTCATGGTCCTAGAGATTTTTGAGGTTCTTACAGTATTTTCAAAGATGATCAGCAATAATTATTCAAGTACTTCTGAATACAAGTATTTCAAGGTCCCTGTCACTGAAATGGCGATATCCATAGGACAATTCCAGAATCACAAAATGGTCAGGGTTGGAAGGGATCTCTGGGGATCATCTAGTCCCACCCCACTGCTATAGCAGCTTCACCTACAGCACGTTGCACAAGATCATGTCCAGACAGGTTTTGAATGTCTCCAGAGAAGGAGACTCTACAACCTCTCTGGGCAGCCAGTTCCAGGGCTCTGTCACCCTCAAAGTAAACCTCATTTTAGTGGGACCCCACACACACACTGGAAAAGATAAATTCTGTGCAAGATGAAGAACAAAAATGGGTGTGGATGTGTGTAGTAGTACAAAGCTGTGTTAATTTCATTAAAAAGCAAAATCTAGAATTTTGTATAGCCTTAAAAACTCATCACAAACAGCTGAACAATATGCACAATTCATATGTAAACTACAGACAGCTCTTTAGGTGGCTACATGATTGTGCTACTTCATTGCTGTTTCCCTGGTTATTGTATTACTCCTTCAAGTCTCACAAAGTCCTTGCCTCATAAACCAGAGATATGATTCAAATATATTACACCCATCATAATCTGCTTATAGGCCTTTATGATTCATGCTCATTTAAAAACAGCTTTCCTACTTGCTTGTATTGACACAAGACACAAATTTTGCCGCAGTGCCTTTTACAGGCTTGCTCAGCACTTGGTCTCAATGGGGATCTCTAGATACTACCATAATAAGTAAAATTGTTAAAAACTGTTCATTTGACCCTGTAGAGTCTCCAATCAATTTAAATCTAAAAATTACATGTATTGCCTTCCTCTGCATATGCTACTAAAACTGTATAAGCCTGTAGACAAAACAGACCTAAGAGAATACTCAAAAAGTCTACTCATTTTTTCTCTTATTACAGAAAAAAACCCACCTTAATTTCTCTCAGAAGAGTATTTTCTAACTAACGATTCAGATTTTTTCCCTCTAACTGACATTATATAGGACTGTGTTCTCTTACTTTTCCTTCCACGTATAACCACCTACCTACATACACACGCAGACATTCCAACTGCAAAGAAGTATCTCCCGACATAACTGTGAAAAATTACAGCAAAAAATTTTCTTCACCTGTTCCTCTTTTGCTTCTACTTAAATAAATAAAACACTAGTTGATCAATTTTCTTGCTATTTCATGGTTCAGTTGTGTGAGCTGGTGTTGGTTCACAGGACCAGAAATTGCTATTAACTGATAACAGAAACAGGTAGACCAAAACTATGTCCAAAAATTCAGGTCAAATTAAGATTTTAGTTTTAAAACCTTTTTTTATTAATTAAGTAATCGAATGCTTTCTTTTTATATTGCTATAAGGAAATTTGAGATAATTTTGCATTAGCATCTATTAAACAGCAGTTACAGATATGAAAAGTACTGATTTTAATTTCAGAAATAGCCTATATGGTTAAAACAAATCAGGTAATTCTCAAAATATTTCAAACATTTAATTTTGGAATAAAACATAACTTGTAGTTTGGATCAAAGTGAAACATGTCAAGAATAATTCATTTTGTGGAAGCATCTTCTGTATTCAGTTGAAGCTGCAAAGTTTTCACCCCATTTTTTTCATACTCTCAGTAAATAAAAATTTTGATCCTGTGTCCATATTCAGCCTATCATGGAAAAAAAATTTTAAACCCCTTTGCTTTCCCTGATAAAGATTTGATAGAACACCTCGTACTTTTTGCTGTGTACGTGATTTTGCTAATGCATAACAGGTATCATACAACTACACACATCTCCATGTAGACAGGACAAATCTAACAGGGGGCTCTAATCTTTCATCTGCCACTGCAGAAGAGGGCAACGTAAGCCTGGCCTGCCAAGGTAAGACGAGTGAAAGTACAATCTTGCTGGATGCTTTATTCAACTTTCTTTCCTCTGGAAAAAGCCCTTTGTACATATACCACAGATACGACACTCTAAAAACAGCAGAGGACTGTTCAGGCATTCTATCGTGTACCACTGTCCTGGGCCTACAGCAGTTACTATTTTCTCATTCATCTGTGCACAGCCTGAGATGCCTGTGCAAGGGGTATCCTCGTGCAGGAGTGCCCACATCAGCATGATTTCTCAGGAAACTATGTTCTGAGAAAGTGAAGTTACACAAGACAGGCAAACAAATATTAGAAACCATTTTGCTCAACAGAAGAATGTGATGGCAATACATTTTGCAAATAGTCCCAGAGGCTGCTATTTATTATGTG
Organism: Falco biarmicus; assembly: GCF_023638135.1. Lineage (NCBI taxonomy): Eukaryota > Metazoa > Chordata > Aves > Falconiformes > Falconidae > Falco > Falco biarmicus. The sequence goes on from NC_079296.1 coordinate 34,995,958, forward strand.
AGGGGGAATCAGGTATCAAGTTTGCTGCTTAGCACAAAAAGATACAACTGCTCTTACTGTATTTTATGAAACAGCTGTCTTTCTGTGATGACATCTCTTAATTCTTCTTTAAACCAAAGACAAAAATTACTATGGATGGGAGAACAGAATTGAACAGGTAGAGAATGCCATTTTCACTTGTTATGCTATCATCAAACACATGAACAGGTCTGTGTTTTTATGAACAGAGAATCAAGCACACAAACACAAAGAATTATTGTGATAATTACCCAGAAAGTTAATCCACAGCACACTAGACCTCTGACCTGTATTTCATTTCACACTTTCGTTTCAAATATTCCACTACAGGATTTTCCAATAGAGTAAGTAGTAATAAAGTTCATTTATTGTTCTGCAGGCTAAGAAAAGCATGAGGACTGACAACCACCCATCTCCAGAGAGCCATTAAAAGAGAAGGTGAAGTGCCAATGACAGAACAATTTCTGCAGTAGCTTCATTGATAAGGGAAGACATGTCCAGCAACCCGTAATCGCTGCTAGGGGCCTATTAGTATTTAAACAAATTATAACACTTTTAGATTTACAAATAATCTGTAAGAATTTTGGATACTACTAGTAGGATCTCAATGCTGACTGCTAAGCTTCAATTCCATTTTCTTCAAAAATAAAGAAACCAATATTTAAGACTGTCTGAAGCTAGTGTATCATTTGCTTCAAAACAGCACTTGCATTTGTTCATCTAAACTTGTAAAATCAGGAATTACAGTAATTTCCTGGGGGAAATCAGATTTATATAAAAGTCTTCCATTGTTGTTTATTCCTTCAATAACAATAAAAACCTCAAAGAGTTAATCCATAAGTGGTGATAGACAGAAATCACAAATTCTAAGACTCATTTTTTTTTGTTTCATTCTATTTTAATTACAGAAGACTGTTATGCAATTTCCATGGGAGTTCCTACTTCTCTTTTGAGCACTGCAGCACGCACCTGCTTGCTATTCTGCTGCCATGTTAGCAAAAATTCCAACATAACTTGTATCCTTGGCAGGACTGGTTGTCTTTAGGTTTATCTACCATCTTTAACCGTGTTTCTTTAAAATGCTCCCAAGCTGCCTAAGCTTGGAAATGTGCAACAGAGGAACAACTATTTGCAATGTAACTGAAATTGTTAAGTACTATGAAACCTCAGCATGCCAGTCAGCAGACTGTGTAACACAAGCTGAAAAGAACTAACAATGGAGATGGCCTAGGTGACACAGCTGGTAACAGCACACTAGAGCAGGAAATAGGTATCAGATACAGAGCAAGGAAAACAGAAAAAGAAATATTATGCAAATCAACAGTAAGAGGCAAATACTAAAAAAAGAATGGGTGAAAAAAATATCCATCTGGTTAAACTAGGAGGCAAAAGGAAAATGGTAACATGAAGACAGAAAAATAGGGATGATTTTGTAAACCTTTCATCTGCCTTTACAGGATGACTTGTATTTCAGAGTTTTTGTTTGTTTTCAAAAGAAAAAGGATACAAATAGTCCCCCCAAAAAGAATCTTTTCAGTTCACTGAAATATGTCACATCAGATGAATATGGGAGAAGTGTTATTCAACTATTGTTTTAACGCACCACATCAATTGCTTCTGCTATCACACTCAGAAGCATGCAACTAAGCACAGGGTGAAATTTCACACTTGGCAAACACTGCCATGACACTACCATTGAACTGGAACAGTCAGACAACCCACAGGGGGAGACACTTGGATGTACAGTCACTTACCGGTTTTGCCATTGCTAAAATCCAGAGCAAATCTGCACGCTGATCTTGGCCTTCGAAATGCCAGCTTTGGACACTAAATAACTCCAG